>NC_090445.1:1442920053-1443160053 GCF_031143425.1 Pleurodeles waltl
TCATCTGGTTTCAATACCTCTTCACTGGCATGCTGGTGCCTGCTCCAGAGCTCTCAGCCCCGTGGCTCAAGGGAGCCTTTTTAAAGTCACAAACAGTTAGGAGCACACCTGCCTAACATCCCAGCAAATGATCAGCCCCATTGCATCATGATAAATGTAGTTTCCTCAAAAAACGAACTCTGTTAATTTTAAATATTTCACCTCTAAATAGGTGCAGCCTTTGCTGTGCATCTCTGGACACATATGTGTTTCTGGGTTAATCCCTTCTTCAGCAGAGAACAAATAAAGCACATTTGTGGGGTGCTGGAAATGAAGCCATTAATCATCCGGTTTCAATACCTCTTCACTGGCATGCCGGTGCCTGCTCCAGAGCTCGTCAGCCCAGTGGCTCAAGGGAGCCTTTTTAAAGTCACAAACAGTTAGGAGCACACCTGCCTAACATCCCAGCAAATGATCAGCCCCATTGCATCATGATAAATGTAGTTTCCTCAAAAAACGAACTCTGTTAATTTTAAATATTTCACCTCTAAATAGGTGCAGCCTTTGCTGTGCATCTCTGGACACATATGTGTTTCTGGGTTAATCCCTTCTTCAGCAGAGAACAAATAAAGCACATTTGTGGGGTGCTGTAAATGCTGCCATTAATCATCCGGTTTCAATACCTCTTCACTGGCATGCCGGTGCCTGCTCCAGAGCTCGTCAGCCCAGTGGCTCAAGGGAGCCTTTTTAAAGTCACAAACAGTTAGGAGCACACCTGCCTAACATCCCAGCAAATGATCAGCCCCATTGCATCATGATAAATGTAGTTTCCTCAAAAAACGAACTCTGTTAATTTTAAATATTTCACCTCTAAATAGGTGCAGCCTTTGCTGTGCATCTCTGGACACATATGTGTTTCTGGGTTAATCCCTTCTTCAGCAGAGAACAAATAAAGCACATTTGTGGGGTGCTGGAAATGCTGATTAATGGCATATGTGTCCAGAGATGCACAGCAAAGGCTGCACCTATTTAGAGGTGAAATATTTAAAATTAACAGAGTTCGTTTTTTTAGGAAACTACATTTATCATGATGCAATGGGGCTGATCATTTGCTGGGATGTTAGGCAGGTGTGCTCCTAACTGTTTGTGACTTTAAAAAGGCTCCCTTGAGCCACTGGGCTGACGAGCTCTGGAGCAGGCACCGGCATGCCAGTGAAGAGGTATTGAAACCGGATGATTAATGGCAGCATTTGCAGCACCCCACAAATGTGCTTTATTTGTTCTCTGCTGAAGAAGGGATTAACCCAGAAACACATATGTGTCCAGAGATGCACAGCAAAGGCTGCACCTATTTAGAGGTGAAATATTTAAAATTAACAGAGTTCGTTTTTTGAGGAAACTACATTTATCATGATGCAATGGGGCTGATCATTTGCTGGGATGTTAGGCAGGTGTGCTCCTAACTGTTTGTGAGATCATACAACCATACCCTATAATGGACCACTTTCCTCTTTTACTATTTACTTTTCACGGAGAGAACCAATGATACATACATCCAGAGTGATAGCGCTCAATTCTGTTGCATGTGTTATTAGAGTGGAATCATAAATTGTATGAGTTCTTCTAAAAAAGGGACAGTAGAGATATAAATCCATAGGAGAAGGTCAGTGGTCAAAAGTATTTATTGCAGGTCTCTTTTTTGCCTCACTAAAAACAATGTTCCTGAAAGGTCTGTGCTATGCAAAGTCGTGGTTAGTCAACATGTTTCTGCCTACAGTCAAACCTCACCCAGGTCAGGGGCATTCCTCTGGACTGGTCTTTGTCTTCCTGTCACACTATCTAAACCCTACAAAAAACACCATACTAACACAATACATTTATCAGGTGTTTTCTTTCTTTCCCTTCTCCCAACAGAGGTTAGATAGTGTAACAGGAACACCAGGACCAAGTCTGATGAATGCTCCTCTCATATTCTGCCTCAGTAGTCCACACTGAACCTTTGATGCAAAAACAATGTTGCATGCTAAAGCTGCTGTGAGGATCACATCAGCAGAGGAGCAGGCCAGGTTATCCTCCCAATATACTATGTAGATTCTGATGCCTAAACTCCCTCTTGTATGCTGGAATACTGCCACAATTTCTTAGGTCCCTTTATAGAAACTTGACATCTGGGCTTAAGTCTCATCATTGGATTGTAGTCTGCAGACACTGACCTGGTATATATTTAACTGATATGCTTAGGTGCAAGAGCGGCGATGCTACTTTATCACAGCAGAAGTTGTAATTTGTAATGCTGGGGGCCTTGGTTCAATGATTGCTACAAACAAAGGGTTAGTAATGTGCCGTGTCATTCTTCTGGGAAATCATGGCTGCTGGTAGCAAGACTGCATTATGGTTCCTTTACCAATCAACGTTCCAGCACCATGATGTGGCTGTTCTGCTAAAATCTGTTGTGATAACGAAATAAAGGAGTACATATAGATACATTCTATGGAGCAGCTTTTAAATACATTGATGCCTCATTTTTGACGTAACATTAAAATTATGTTGACATTGTGACTTGCTAGACATAAAACCAATTCTTGGACCATTAAGGTTGGCCAGGCGTGAGAATAAGTGAAATTTTAAGGGCTCATTAAGAACAGCCAAGAGTGAGACTCTGTTAACATGTATCTGGCAAGTGAGCATGGCCACAAGTGAGTGCTGTCCAACATCTATAAGACCATTAAGGTTAGGCAGAATTGAGACACCATTACTATTGCTGGCAACATATGCCATTCTGGCCTGCCCAAAGATTTAGCACTAAGGTGTCTCCATCACTTAGCATTGTAGACTACACTGCAGCATCTTGTTCTGGCCACAGATGACACTTTACAATACGTAGATCCTACTTCCCTTCCCCTTCACTCACTTTCAGCTCCTGTGGCTATACCATTTGATGTTTGAAAGAGAAAGACTATTGATAATTCCAGACCGTTGCTACTGGTCTGGGAAACCAGGGAAACAGTAATAGTAGCCACACAGTGTGAGCCTGTGCACCCACACACATTATGAGATGACGGACCAGAAGTCACATGTCGACAAGCCTTAGGCTGTCTGTGCTCATGACTCATTGTATGTGCACACTTTCTGCACTAATGATTCCTTAATTTTCCAAGCTCCTAGTACTTATGACTTATTGATTGCCGAAGAAGTTGTTACTCAAAACTCACTGTTCCTCCAAGCACTTTCTGTGCTCATGGCTAGCTGCTTCTCTGGACTCTTGGAACGGATTAGCTGTTATTTTAAGATCTCAACGTACATGACTCAGTTTTTGCACTAGTCACTCATGCCTCAAAATTTGTCCAAGCCATATTCATGGCTTGCTATTTTTTGAAGCTTACATATGTATGATTTCTTGTGTGTCCACGCTCTCACTGCCTGTTTGTCCATGCTTTTGGTACTCCTGAATGTTTGCTCCTTCGAAGTATTGATACTCATGACTCCACATTTCACCAAGATCTAAATTCAACTGCCTCACTATCTTCCATACTCTTATTACTTCTTCTACTCCAGTGATTTCATTACAAGACTGGAGGCTACCATTATGCATTATTCCTTTAATGCCACGCCACACAGCACTTAAAAGCTCTTATGCATCATAAAGTAAACATTCTAGAACAGAACAATCATAACATATAATAAGTCCATGCACATAACAATCTGCCTCTTTTAAATACTGCGCCTAACAGCTAGGTACCTTCCTTTTAATAAGTATATTTAGTTGTATGAGTTGTATGATACTAGAGGACATATTCTGATATTGCAGAATTTATTCTATGAGAATTAAATCTGAAGTTTCCAATCTATGGGAACAGCCTCTAGCTATACTGCCTTAAATTTAAATTGTTTTTGAAGCTTAAGTGCTACCCTTCTGTAGTGCGCACTTGATTTAACGTGGACCGAATGCTTGTAAGTTGAGGTGCAACTGGCCCAACATCTCTGACTTAATCCTTTGAGAGGCCGGAGTGCTAAGGTAGCTTTCGAGCACCTCTGCCTTCCTCGGTCCCACAGTGCCTTTGCTGGATACAACAGAGCAGACCCCTGTCTTCCCCAAGCACAGCAGGAATTTCAAAGCGCAGCAGGAATCTTCACAGGAGATAATTTAGCTCCTGGGGCCACAGCAGCATTCCCATATCCGACCCATCCCTGAGGAATGTTGCATCTGCAAAATATTAAAAGAACGCAATGGGAAACTACCTTTCTGTCCGGATGTATAGTATGCGGCCATGTTTGTGCAGGCTGTCTACAATTCAATGCAAGTAAACAGCTGCTAGAAGCACTGTAATGTCACAACATTTGCAGTTGGCAGTTGCAGTTTCTCATGATTAGCTGTTCTCATTTAGAGACTATTGCTCTCATTTCCAACAAAATATCAAGCACAATTAAAAAAAATCCTCCTCTATTTAAGCCTAATTTGAAATAAGACCTACAGGGTATTTGTGCTTATTTTAAATAATCTTCTTTTGATCAAGATCTCAGGTCAGGATTCAGAAACCCCCGAAATCCCTCTTACCAAGATTAATGAAGAGGTGATTAAGAGGCTGATTCAACAGGAAATGCATACATGCGTACCCAAAACTCTTGATCAAGCAATGGTTAATAAAAGATCTTTAGGAACAGATAATGCATTTGATTGTGGGTCCATCTCAGAGGGAGATGTAGATTATAGAGATAAAGGAGTTAAGAGAAAGAAAAAATCAAAACATTGAGACAGGGTCTATACCACTTAATAAAATAGGAGGTCAAAGCACCTTAAAAGGAATAGGAGGTCTAAGCACCTCAAAGGAAATTGGTGTCCTATGCGGCACAAAATTGAAAGGTGTCCGATGTGGCACAACAGAATCTACTGCCTCTAATGGCATTAAGGTTAATGATTTGAGAGAGGAGGAACATGAGAGGGAAGAACTCTTAGATGAATAAGTATTAGATCTTGAACAGGGGGACTGTGACATGGACAACCTTTTTACTAATACTGAAACTCCTTCTACTTCCAAGGGAATAGCTGCAGACCTGTTGGGGGAAGAAATGTTTTCCCCACATAACATTAAGCACTCCAGGAGTGCCGGGTGGCGGCCTCTAAACCACGTGGGTATATTCATAAAAAGATGGATCAGAAACCCATTTGAGAAGGAAGCATGAAGTATTCTAAAGACCAAATGCTCAAGACCAATAATCCATGAGAAGGTATGCCTTACCCTAAACCTAGACCCGGAGCTCATTACCTCCCTCTTTAAACTAGGTAGAGATCCTAGAAAATGATTTAAGAGGTCCCTTAAAGCTTACCAGGACCAATTGCTTGACATGTTGGGATTACTGACATGGTTGAAGAGGCACATGTCAATGAACTCCCATTAAATATAAATCTCCTCAGGGGTTGGAGCCAAAGGGCATTGGTTGTCCTTGGGAATGCCAACAGTGGCCAGAGAGGCATAGATAAATACTTGTGAAAATAAACCCAAAACCTGGAGATCGGAGATCTTGCAGAGAGAGAACCCTCCAAGAACCCCAAGGATCTTCTCTTCGGTAAGGATATGATCAACACCATGGGCAAGTATGTGGCAAACTTTACTGATAAGGCCCAATCTAACATGTGCAGGATTTTCAGTCCAGGTGTTTTTGGACGGGCCTTCAGAAGGGGACTTTCTGCCGGCCGAGTCTCTAGGGAGGTCCGATTTCAGACAGAGAGGCTTTGGCAGAGGAGAAATCGGTGCAACCATGACTATCCCCAAAGATGACGTATCCATATTAAAAGTGGGAATAGTGCACGTTGACAAGGCTCAATCGGTTATTATGGTGAGTATAACAATTTAAACTTCTTCTTCTTCTTCCCTAGGAAGAGTGGGACGTTGCCTCAGACTTTTTCCCCAGGCCAGGGAAAGAATTACACAGAATCCTTGGGTGCTAGAGACCGTTCAGGGTCTCAAGATAGATTTCCTGAAGAAACCCTTTCAAGGGAACTAAATATGATCACAGATCAGCAGAAAATTGGAGAAGATGAGGCAAAATGTATGGTGCAGAAAGGCACCATTAGAGAAGTTCCCTTAGAACACAGGGTCTTTCTAAGTACACTCTTTCTTGTGGAAAATAAAGACAAGGGGTGGAAGCCCATGATAAACTTAAGAGAGCTAAACAGAATTCTTGTATACAGGCATTTCAAGATGGAAGGAATCCATCCTTTAAGATATATGTTTCTAGAAAAGGATTGTTTGGTAAATGTGGATGTGAAAGATGAGTACTTTACTATTCTGATGGCCAGAAAATATCAGCGTTATCTTCAATTCAACTGGCGGAGTCATCTTTACCAATTCCGCGCACTTCCCTTTGGCCTTTTATCAGCACAATGGAGCTTTACCAAGGTGATGGGAGCTGTAGCTTCCTTCGTCAGAGAGAGATGTGCATATGATCTTTTACTTTGACGATATCCTTGACATGTCACAATACAAAGCACAGGTTTTGAAGGGTATGGGTATGGTTATGGTTATGACCTTTCTGGAGAGTTTGAGCTTCATAATAAACAAGGAAAAATCTATTCTCACCCCTCATGTTCTCTAGAGTTTTTAGGCTTTACAGTAGATACAGTGAATGTTGTTCGGGTGTCTTTAACCCTGAGGAAACTTGCCAGCCAAACAACAAAAATCCAACATACACAGGCAAAGATCTGAATTTTTAAAGTAAAAAGAGGCTCACTCCATAGAAATCAATGGAGGAGTTGTTTTAAAACAAAGTACCTGGTATGCATCAAAAATGAAGATGCAAGGGCGACGGTGCGTCAGAAAAGCAATCGATGCATCGATTCCTTACTCGCAAGTGAGGACGTGCATCAATTCTTTACTCATACCAGAGGTCATGCGTAGATTCTTTACTCCCAAGAGAGTCTGTACGTCGATTCCAGGTGTGCAGCCTTGTGTCTGTGTGGTGACGTTTGCACATTTTGACACTGAGGATTTGTGCGTGGAAAACTCCACCGCACTGTGCGAAGAGTCCCTGCTGAGAACAGGCGCTGCGTCAAATTTTTAGCCACGGGACAGGCAGTGCTTCGATGTTTCTGACTCGCACACAGCGGTGCAAGGATTTTCCCCTCAGGTTATCAGTTTCTAATTCTAGGGTCCCAGGGACTGGATTTGGCACCACATAGCAAGTCAGGACTCCCAGCAGAAGAGCCCAGGCAAGGTCAGATGAAGTCTTTGAGCTCCCTGAGACTTCAGAACAAGGGGCAAGCTCAATCCAAGCCCTTGGAGAAACTTCACAAGCAGGATTTCAGAAACAAAGTCCAGTTCTTTCCCTCTTCAGGCAGGAGCAGCAGCAGTAGGCCAGCACAGCAAAGCAACAGGCAGAGTGGCAGGCTCTTCTCCTTGGCAGAGGTTCCTCTTGATCCAGAAGTAATCTAAAGTCTGGGGTTTTGGGTCCACTACTTATACCCCTTTCTGCCTTTGAAGTAGGCAAACTTCAAAAGAAAGTCTCTGCCCAGGCCTGGCCCCAGACACACTCCAGGGGGTTGGAGCATGCATTGTGTGAGGAGAGGCACAGCACTTTCAGGTGTAAGTGTCAGCTCCTCCCTCCTCACTCTAGCCCAGGAGACTCATCAGGATATGCAGGACACTCCTCAGCTCCCTTTGTGTCACTCACTGTCTAGAGGGAATTCACAAACAGCCTGACTGTCAGTCTGGCCCAGATGTGGATTCCACATGCAAGCAGAGGCACAGAATGGTTAGGCAAGAAAATGTCCACCTTCTAAAAGTGGTATTTTCAAACTGACAATCTAAAAACCAACTCTACCAAAAGATTTATATTTGGGCTCCATATCTCTATCTGCTCCCAATGTGAAGATATTTAAAGGCAGTCCCCCTGTTAACCTATGAGAGAGATAGGCCTTGCAATATTGAAAACCGAATTTGGCTGTATTTCACTATCAGGACATGAAAAACACACCAGTACATGTCCTACCTTTTAAATACACTGCACCCTGCCCATAGGGCTAACTAGGGCCTACCCTATGGGTGACTTACATGTAGTAAAAGGGAAGATTTGCACCTGGCAAGTGGGCACTCTTGCCAGGTCGAAATGGCAGTGCAAAACTGCACACACAGACACTGCAGTGGCAGGTCTGAGACCTATTTACAGTGCTACTCATGTGGGTGGCACAATCAGTGCTGCAAGCCCTCTTGTAGCATTTGATTTAGATGCCCTAGGCACCCATAGTGCACTTTACTGGGGACCTACCAGTATATCAAATGTGCCAATCATGGAAAACCAATTATCAATATCCTTTAGAGAGAGAGCACTTGCACTTTAGCACTGGTTAGCAGTGGTAAAGTGCCCAGGGTATCAAAACCAGCAAAAACGAATTACAGCATAGGGTCCAAAAACAGGGGGTCAGAAGCAAAAAGTACAGGGAAACCACACAAAGAGCTGCCAGGTCTAACAGGGTCTCACTGGACACTGGAGGGTTGTTGTCGTACACAGAGAAATTGCATCACTTAACATATTTGGAATGTCCTTATGAGTTTCAACATTATTTGCAATGCAAAGCGGTTTTGTTACAGATGGACAAAGTTTCTGCCGTAGCATATATAAATCACCTACGAGCAACGAGATCCTCAGATCTATCAGATTTAGCCAAGAATCTCTGGATGTTTTTCTTGGAACAAAAGATCAAATTGAAGGCAGAGTTATGTGATTGTGGACTGGAATTCAAGGTTCTTAAGAGTTTTCAGCAACTGAAAATTGAACAGGGCCTATTTCAAGAAACTGTCTCAGATTTGGGAGCCACAGGATTTAGACCTTTCTGCGAGCAGGAAACTGTCTCAAATTTGGGAGCCACAGGATTTAGACCCTTCTGCGAGCAGGAAACTGTCTCAGATTTGGGAGCCACAGGATTTAGACATTTCTACGAGCAGGTTGACATTTCAACTCAAGAGGTACTTCAGATGGATGCCAGACTCGGGTGCTCTTGTGGTGAATGTCTTCCTTCAGAACTGAAAGGGGACCAATGCTTCTACATTCCCACCTTTTGTGATGTTTCTAGTGGTTCTTCAGAAGGTGAGGCTGGACAGATGCTCTCTTGTCCTAATAACTCACTTTTGGGTATCACAGGCATGGTTTCCAATGACCTTGGAATTAGCATACAACATTACCTTTTTCCTTCCCGCTGTGGAAGGTCTGTTGAAATTCGCAGATGGAGAAGAACATTTGCTGGTTCTGACATGGACTTTCTGCCTTCTTGCTTGGAAAATATCAGAAGATCTAGAGAAATGTCAAGCTTTTCTGGAAGAGTGAGGAATGCCTTAAGGAGTCAGGGTTCCAGGAGCCTTGTATAGGGATAAAGGAGTATGAAAAACGCTGGTATGTTGGTGCCAGGAAAGGGATTTGGATCCCTTGGAGGCTCCTCTAGTTGAAGTGCTGAATTTGTTGGAAGAGCAATTTGATAGATGTCTTAGCTATAGAACAGTCAACTGCTGTAGGTCTGCGATCTTTGCATGACACAATCTAGTAAATGGCAGAAGCGTGGGAAAAATGTTCTGATCTGTAGAGTCCTAAGAGCATCACGTTAAGGAGACCCCCTAGACCTAGGTACGATACCCTATGAGATGTAAATTTAGTTCTCAGTCTGCTTTCATCTTGACCTAATAATAGTTATTTGGACCTGAAAAAACTTTAGATGAAGTTTGCCTCCTTACTTTGTTTGATATCTTGTCGTCAAGTATCGGATGTCAATGCTTTGAAGGTAAATAACAGAGTATACAATGCCTTTGGGGTAATTTCTGAGATTATTAGGCACACAAAAACAATGTCTGACACTATATTTTACCCACAGTTTGATTGCTGCAAACATTATGTATTGTGAGTTGCATGAAGGAATATGATCCCAGAATGAATGAGTTGCTTCCTGTCGGCACTGACCATCTTCTGATTTAGTTTGTAAAACCCTTTTAAGCGGTTACCTGTGCAACTATTGCAAGGTGAGTAAAATGGACTATGCAACTGGCTGGTGTTGACTTACAGAAGTTTCAGGCTCATTTTATAAGGGGAGATATGACTAGTCAGTTTTTTGGACAGGCAGCAGATTAGAGGATATCTTGAGGGTCGCTGACTGGTCTAATTCTTATACTTTTGCAAAACATTACTGTAAGACAATTGAAAAAATGTCTGATGTGGTACTGGAGGGCTGCATAATGGTAGCCTCCGGTCTTGTAATGAAGTAGCAATTCTCCAATTTATATGCCAAGAGAAACTGAATTTCATTAAAGACATGGAGGCTAACATTATCCCACCTTTCCATCCCTGTTGTGGAGATTTAACTTCAGTTAGATGATAGTATTAAAATAAGGAAAATAGCAAGAAATATTGAAAAGTGTAAAGAAAAATGTTAATAAATGTTATGCTTTTAGATGAACTAATAGTTTGCTTGCTATAAGGAGCTTTATTCCTCTGAGGTTTTGCATTCCCAATGGACTCTTCGTTCATCCATGAAGTGGGAGCAAGTTTCTCATTTAAAAGAGGCAGATTGTTATGTGCCTGGACCTATTAAATGTTATAACTGGTCTGTTCTAGAATGTTTATTTTATCATGTATATGATCTTTAAAGTGCTGTGTGGAGTGGCATTAAAGGAATAATGCATAATGTTGTCATCTGTGTCTTTAATGAAATTCAGATTCTCTTTGCATATAATTTAGAGAATTGCTATTTTCCATGATTCATAGCTTCTCCTAGCTCTCAGAGTAGATGACTCACTGTTTCTCCAAGCTTACAGTGGTCATGACTTCCTTTTCGTTCAAGCTCTTTTTACTCATTTCCAACTATTTCTCAAAGCCATCAGTACTTACAGCTTGATGTTCCATCAAGCCCCTGGCATTCATATCTTACAGATGGTTCAGACTCTTATTTCACATAATGTACCCTTTCTATAAGCTCACACCTCTATGTCTAGCCAAGCACTTGGTGATCAGGGCTCACTGTTTTTCTGATCTCTTTTTATTGATTACTCACTGTTTCACCAAGTTCTTGATGCTGATGATTCTGTGTTTCTCTACGTTCTGGGTCCTCACAATTCACATTTACCAACCATTCTCTGCTAATGTGATCGCAGTACTTGTGACGCCCTGTTTGTGCAAGCTCCCTGTACTCACATCTCACTGTTCTCTCTGCTCTCTGTAGTCGTGGTCACTGTTTCTTTCATTTATCAGTACGTAGAGTATGAGTAAATGTTTCTCCAATGTCTCAGTACTCCTCCCTGTATGCTAGCTTTCTCGGTGCTTATAACTCAGTGTTCCTCCCATGTCTAGGTGCTTGTGATTTAATGTGCTCCAAAAAATTTAAAGTCACGACTCACTGTTCCTCAAGCTCTTGAAATTCATGTTTCTCCAAGCTCTCAGTACTTATGACTAACTTTTTTCCATCTTGCACTTTCTGCAATTTTCTGTTTCCCTAATCTCTTGACATTTATGATTTATTTCTTCTCCCGTCTCTCTGTAGTCACAGCATCCTATTAGTTTTGATACTCATAGCTCATTGGTTGTCAAAAGCTGTATGTACGCAAGACTCATCACTTCTAAAAACGCATGTGCTTCTGCCACGTTTCCCATACTAATGATTCACTATATCTCTTTGATCTCGGCTGTTACCACTTACTAACTCTCCACAGACTCAGTACTCATCACTCCTAGTTTGTCCAAGCTCTCTTGACCCATGATCTTAGTACCAATGACTCATTGTTTCTCTGTGCTTTTTCTTAGCATGATGCAAGATCTCCCCTTTCAAGCACTTGATACTCATGGTCGTTTCTCCAAGCTCTCAGTTGTCCCAATTTAACGTTTCTCTAAGCACTCGTTATTCCTGACTTAGTTTCTCCAGCCTTTTAGTACTCATGTCTCAGGCCTTCTCAAATCTCACTAATGTTAACTCACTATTTCTCCAGTGTCTTGGTGAGTCTCGGTTTCTCCATAGCATTACTATTCATGACTCTCTTCTCCTATTATCAGTAGCCATTATACACTGTTTATCCAAGCTATCAATACTCAGAGTACTGTTATGCAGAGGTACTAGTACTCTTGACTCACTGCTTCTCCAAACTATCAGTACCTATGATTCACTATTTCTCCCAGTACTGAGGGCTAGATTTATGGAGCCCTTGTGCCATTCCAACACCACATTAGTGTCATTTTTTTGGCACTAATGTGGCGTTGGAAGGGGAAAACGCCACGCCATATTTACAAAGTGGTTCAATGAATACATTGCACCACTTTGAAACCCCTTACGCCACATTATGCTGGCGCCAGGCATGATCAATGCAAGGGAGCATTCCGGAGCTAGGGGGGGCTGAAATAATGGCACAAAGGAATCTATGAGATTCCTTTGCGTCATTTTTATCGGCATTTTTTAACGCCTGCAAACTGCAGGCGTTAAAAAGAAGCTCCCATTGATTACAATTGGCCTCTGTGTGCTTTACAGGATTAGCATCATCATTTTTTACGCTAGTCCTGCAAAGCGCCGGACTAGCGTAAAAAATTATGAAGCTAGTCACCCTAACTACCGCCATGGTGCGCAGTATTATAAATATGGCGCTACCATGGTGGCGTTAGGGGAGCGCTTAGGGGCGCGAGAAAATATGCCCCGTAGTATCCAGGAGGCTCGTTTTTACACCGTCTCTAGACTGCAATTATGGCTCAGTGTTTCTTCGTGCTACCTGCATTCACGGCTCACTCTTTCTCCAAGCTCGTGGTACTCGAGGCTCACTATTAGCCCTCGTTCTCAGTACTAACAACTCCCTATTTATTTACACTCTATGAGCCTGTGGCTCCTTTTTTGTTCGAACTTTTGGTACCCATGGTCCATTTTTTCTCTACCCTACAAGTACGAATAATTCACAGCTTGTGCTTCTTGTCTGTACTAAAGACTCACCATGTCTACCAGTGCACTGCACTTCTGCTTGGATGTTTCTCTACATTTTATTACTATTGCATGTCTCCCCCGTCTCTCGTTACCGATGACTCGCTGTGTGTTTGGCTCTTGGTGCTCACTATTTCTCCACTCTCGTACATTCATAACATGCTGCTTCTCCATGCTTGTAGCGCCCCTGCCTCACAGGGTCTCCATGCTCTTTGACGACAGGACTCACCGTTTCTCCTGCCTTGTTACTCATTACTCCAGCTTTGTCCAATCTCTTGGTAACTCAGTCTCACCTTTTCTCAAGGCTCCCAATAGTCATAGCAGGCTGTTGCTCACGCTTTCAATAGGTATCTCACTGTTTCTCTGTGTTTTTAATATTATTGACTCACTGTTTCTGCAAGCATTACGGGCCATATTTATACTCCGTTTGCGCCGAAATTGCGTCGTTTTTTTTGACGCAATTTCGACGCAAAACTAACGCCAACTAACGCCATATTTATACTATGGCGTTAGAGGCGAATAGCGCCAAAGTTCCCGGAATGTGCGTCATTTTTTAGCGTGAACCCCTTCCTTGCGTTAATGATATGCAAGGGAGGCGTTCCCGTCTAAAAAATGACTCCCAGGACTTTACGTGGTATTTATACTCCCGGGCAAAAGAGACGCCCGGGAGTTGGCGTGGCTAAAAACGGCGCATTTGCGTCACTTTTTAACGCCTGCTCAGGGCAGGCGTTAAGGGGCCTGTGGGCTCAAAATGAGCCCACAGGTGCCCTCCCATGCCCCCAGGGACCCCCCCTGCCACCCTTGCCCACCCCAGGAGGACCCCCAAGGATGGAGGGACCCACCCCAGGGACATTCAGGTAAGTTCAGGTAAGTTTTATTTTTTATTTTTTATATTTTATTTTGGTGGCATAGGGGGGCCTTATTTGTGCCCCCCTACATGCCACTATGCCCAATGACCATGCCCAGGGGACAGAAGTCCCCTGGGCATGGCCATTGGGCAAGGGGGCATGACTCCTATCTTTCCAATGATAGGAGTCATGTTGATGGGGGATGGGCGTCGTTAAAAAATGGCGCAAGTCGGGTTAAGACGATTTTTTCGACGTAACCTGACTTGCCCCATTTTAAGACGCCCATGCGCCATTTTCCCCCTACGCCGGCGCTGTCTGGTCTACGTGGTTTCTTCCCACGCAAACCAGGCAGCGCCGGTCTGATTGCGCCGTCTAACGCCATTCCATAAATACGGCGCCCGCATGGCGCTTCAGAATGGCGTTAGACGGCGCAAAACTTTTTGACGCTAAACTGCGTTAGCGCAGTTTAGCGTCAAAAAGTATAAATATGGGCCTACGTTCTCCTGACTGGTCATCCGAACAGTTGATATTGGTGGCTTACTGTTTCTGTAAGATCTCTGTGCGAACGACTGACCAGTTCTCCAAGTTATTTTCTGTTCTGTTCTTAACTAATTGTCTCCAAGATGTCTGTACTCACCACTACCATTTTTCTAAGTGTTTAGTCAAGCACTCAGTTTTCGTGATTGTTTTGCCAGGTTGTTTATGTTCTTGACTTACTGTTTCTCATAGCTCAATGACAGAGACTCGCTAGTTCTCTAAATTTTAAGTACTCATGATTCTGTGTTTTTTTTTGTGCGTGCAGTATTCATGACTGTTTCTCAAACCATCAGGACTTATTTCTTAGCCAGTATCTCAGTGCTTGTGGTTCACTGTTGATCAAGCCATCTCGGCACATTACTCTCTGTGCTCATGACTAAATGTTTCTCCAAATTACAATTGTCCCCTCTAGTTACAGGTTTGTAATTTAACAACCAAGTCTTGTTGCCACAGTGAGATGTCCCTACCTCCGGTTGTGTTGAGGGCTTTGTCAATAAACTCTGCCGCAGAGTAGAAATACTTGCTTATATCAAAGTCTGGAAGGTCGTTTGCTGGCACACCATGGTACTCAATGGTTGTTCCATAATATTCGTGGCTCCCCTGGCTGAAGAACTTGCCATGAGCAGCATTGAGCACATGGGTGATCCCCATCTTCCAGAGGAGATATCTGTTGTGGGCTGTCACCCTGAAAGGAAATACATAAATTAAGGGCACATTGTCACAGAGATGACCTAGCCTGTGCTGTCTTAGTTTTTTATGTAGATGTTTTTATTGCCATTTCAATAGGTAAAACAATTATTTGAGCATATCACATTACTGTAGTCGCTTAGCAGAAGGTATTTTCACCAATGTGTACACTTGCAGTTATTAAATACGTCGGCTCATTCCAAACCACATTTACAGTACTGGATAGTGCACGGCCTCTGCTAACAGTGCTCTGGGTTTGGGTCTGCGACATTCACAGACCCATCTGTGTGTGCTGCCATTGGCAGTGGAGCGTTCGACTGTTCAGAATACATTCATGCCATATCATAGTATGCAACAAAACATCCATCAGTATAAACTACAAAACTATTTAACCGCGCCCCAGCAACATGAGATCCCTGAGGTCAATAGGCCGTCTCAGTGGCAGTGATGTGTGTTATGAGTGCTCGTATAGCTAGTGTGGATGACTGTGGAAAGAATGCAACAGAGCATAGCCAGTGGGGAGAGCCAGGCAGTCGCTGAGGCGCTTTGTCATCTTACGTGTTGGGGTGTCCGGGAATATGGACATACGTGGCTCCTCAGAATCTCCAGTCACAGCTGCCAGCCCTGTTGTGGCGCTCGACCTCTATTCAGTGTGTCTCCTTGTCCCAGCATTAGGGCATAGCTCATCATTCACTGTACTTGTACTGGCTCCAGTGAAGCGTCATCTACTATATCTAGGGACTCCCACTCATCCACTACCTTGGACCAGAGGTGGGCTATAAGGCGGCGTCTAAGTCCCCTGGACTCCTCCCGCAGTAGCACCTGCTCTTCAGCTCGAGCCCAATGCGTAACATCATGTATCAATGTGGGCAGTCGAGGTCCCCTGGGGGCCTTCCAGGCCAGCGCCACCCTTCACTGCGGAAGTGCCAGGTCCACAAATCCGTTCCCCACTTATTTGAGGGCTGGTCCGTCCAGAAGGCCCAATAGGCAGGCCTCCATAGTAACAGGCAGTGTTCTCTCTACTGTCCTGTTGAGTAGTGTGATGACCGTGTCCCAGTAGGCCATCAAAGTTGGGCATCCCCAAGTCATGTGGCCAAAATCGGCATCTAGGGTCAAACATCTTGGACAACCCCGGAGTTCACCTCTATATATGACCTGAAGTTTTTTGGGGATGAGGTATGACCTATGTGTGAAATTAAATTGGATACATTTAAGGTGAATGTTTCTGGATACCCTGGATGCATACACAAGTGTCTCACCCCACTCAGCATCTGACAGCTCCCTGCCCAGGTCAGCAATCCAGCAGGCTCTAAGGGAGTCTAATGGGCCACACGCCATACCATTCAGCACCCCATAGAGCCATGTCACCAAATAGGAACATCCTCCCATCGTACACATTGCTTGTAACACTGCATGGGTGTGGGGTTCCATCGCACCCTCCGCCCACAGATCCCTCAGGAATCGAACTAAAGCCTTGTATCTCAGAAATTGGCTCCAGAGGAGACCCACCAGCTCCCCAAGGTCATCAAATGATTCCAGCCAGCTCTGTGTCTGTCACCCACTGTCTGCATACCCGCATTAGTCGAGTGCTCCATGTGTGTCTGCGTAAAACAGTGAGGAGGGCTTCCGAGTGGAAGCCCCACCAAAGGGATTGCGGGTGCATACGGGGACAGGGTACCTGTTTGCCAAAGTGCCCTGCGCCAGGTCACTAGGACAATAGGCAGGAGAACTCCTGTCCGGGGAGCTTTGAGCTTCGGCCTAAGCACTCTTGCCAACAATATTTCTCTGCACCGTCCACCACGATCCCACTCCAGTTCTGCCAGACCAACATCATTAAGCCATCGTGTTAGCCATTGGAGCTGCACAGCTAAATGATAAAATTCGAAGTCTGGGAATGAAGCATTGGGTTACAGGGTAAGCAATCTGATAGAGCTGTGACATCACGCATGGAGCAGTAGGTAACAGGATGAACATTCTGGGAAAGCAGTAACATAATAGAATGGAGTAGTAGGTTTAGGAGTGAGCATTCCAGGACAGTGGTGACATCATGGAACGGAGCAGGTGATTATGGGGTGTAGATTCTGGCAGAGCGGTGACATCATGGAATGGAGTATCATGTCACGGGTTGAATGTTCTGGGAGGAAGGTGACATATTGGAATGGATTAGCAGGGTGGAGAGTAAACATACTGGGAGAGCAGTGACATCATGGAACGGAGCCGATGGTTATAGGATGAACAGTCTGGGAGAGAGTGTGCTTTACTGGAATGAAGTAATAGGTTAGGGCAGTGGTTCCCAACTTTTTAACATCTGTGGACCCCCATATTATCATTACTGGAACCCAGGGACCACCACTGACTCATTATTATTACTGAAAGCTGGGGATGTAATCTGTTAATATTATTTAATTTTCTCAGCAGTCGCTGACCCCCTGAGGAGGCTTCGCAGACCCCCAGGGGTCCCCAGACCACAGGTTGGGAACCACTGGGTTAGAGTGTTAACATCCTGGGAGAGTAGTGATTCATGGAATGGTCCGGCTGGTTAGCAGAGAACATTCTGGAAGAGCAGCGACATGGAATGAAGGAGCAGATAACGTGGTGAACATTCTGATATAGCAGTGACATCATGGAATGGAGCAGCAGGTTAGGCAGTGAACATTCTGTTAGAGAGCTGACAGAAGCAGGCATGGGATACATATTCTGTGAGATCGGTGACGTCAAGGGATGGAGCAGCAGTTTACAGGGAGAACATTTAGTGCTCAAATGGAATAGAGCAGCAAATTATGAAGTGAATATTCTGGAACACAGGTGACATCAAGGAACAGAGAAACTGGTTACAGGGTGAACCTTCTGGAAAAACGATGACATGGAATGGAGCGGGAGAGCGGAGACGTCTTGGAATGGAGCAGCACATTGCAGGATTAACATTCCGGGAAAAGCAGTGACATCATGGATTGGAGCATCAAGTTACAAGGTGAACATTCTGTGAGAGTGGTGACATCACTAAATGGATCAGCCGGTGAGGGAGTAAACATTCCGAGAGAGCAGTGACATTATGGAATGGAGCAGGAGGTTGCAAGGTTAACATTCCAGAGGAATGGTGACATCATGGAATGAAGCTGCAGGTTACAGAGTGAACATTCTATGAGAGTGGTGCCATACAGCGGGTGCCAGAGTGAACATTCTATGAGAGTGGTGACATAATCGAATCGAGCAGCCAGTCAGGGATTAAACTTTTCTGGTAGTGCAGTGACATCATGGAATGGAGTTGCAGGTTACAAAGTGAACATTCTATGAGAGTGGTGACATCATCGAATGGAGCAGCTGGTCAGGGAGTAAACATTTCGGGAGTGCAGTGACATCATGGAATGTAGAAGAAGGTTACAAGGTTAACATTCCAGGAGAGTGGTGACATAATGGAATGAAGCTGCAGGTTACAGAGTGAACATTCTATGAGAGTGGTGATATCATGGAAGGGAGCAGCTAATCAGGGCTTAAACATTTCTGGGAGTGCAGTGACATCATGGAACTGCAGGTTATAAAGTGAACATTCTATGAGAGTGGTGACATCATGGAATGGAGCAGCAGGTGCCGGAGTGACCATTCTACGAGAGTGGTGACATAATCTACTGGAGCAGCTGATCATGGAGTAAACATTCCGGGAGCGCAGTGACATCATGGAATGGAGCTGCTGGTTACAAAGTGAACATTCTTTGAGAGTGGTGACATCATTGAATTGAGCAGCTGGTCAGGGAGTAAACATTCCAGGAGTGCAGAGTCATCATGGAATGGAGCAGCAGGTTACAAGGTTAACATTCCAGGAGAATGGTGACATCATGGAATGAAGCTGCAGGTTACAGAGTGAACATTCTGTGAGAATGGTGACATCTTGGAATGGAGCAGCTAATCAGGGATTAAACATTTCTGGGAGTGCAGTGACATCATGGAATGAAGCTACAGGTTACAGGGTGAACATTCTATAAGAATGGTGCCATCATGTAATGGAGCAGCGGGTGCCAGAGTGAACATTCTATGAGAGTGGTGACATAATCGAATAGAGCAGCCAGTCAGGGATTAAACTTTTCTGGTAGTGCAGTGACATCATGGAATGGAGCTGCAGGTTATGAAGTGAATATTCTATGAGAGTGGTGACATCATGGAATGAAGCTGCAGGTTACGGAGTGAACATTCTAAGAGAGTGGTGCCATCATGGAATGGAGCAGCAGGTGCCAGAGTGAACATTCTATGAGAGTGGTGACATAATCGAATCGAGCAGCCAATCAGGGATTAAACTTTTCTGGTAGTGCAGTGACATCATGGAATGGAGCTGCAGTTACAGACTGAACGTTCTAGGAGAGGTCAAACCTGCGCTTTATGGAGGTTGACTTTTGTATGATGCATCATTTTAGACAAATAGACTCACTGATTTGGCAGTCATGAATCTTCCTTCATTGTAATATAAACGATTTTAAAAGAGAAGCCCATGTTTTAGTGGCTTGTCCCCGACTGCCCTACACCCCGTGATTGTCCATATTCTATAAATATATGCAAGGCTGTGACGCTATCCTTGATCTGACAAGATGACTTCTATGGATCTCCGCAGAGGGAATCATTTACGTCACTGGCTGTAAGGTAGAAAATGTGATTGGACGGTTCTACTGCTGTAGCATAGTATCTAGGGTGTCACATATCTATTTATGGTGCCGATTCTTCAGAAAATTGAATGACAAAACTTCAGTTATACCTTCAGTGCCATGGTGAACAAATTACCATATCAGAATAATAGTCAAGAAAAAAGTAAACTTTGATCCTGGAAAATATAATTTCAATATGATGTGAAGTATATACACAAATACTCTGCGAAACATGAGCCATTGTGTGGGCCTTTCTAGCATATGAAGCGCTTTAACCTTGATTCAACCTACAAAAATACTCTAAACTCAATCTGCCGTCATTTTCTGTGTCTTCCTGCTACTTTCATATTACCAGGAAACAATTCAGTGAAATACACACACTTGACCTGATAAAAAAATGACCAACAATGCAGCAAGACAACTGCAAACAGTTACGGTTATCCTAATGTCCTAATAGCCACCTTCTTGCACAACCTCTAGTGTGTGTCTGGTCAGCTGAAAGAGATTATTTCCGAAATGTTTTTTTCATTTAGCCATGCAGCAAATGACCACCCTCCCAGTAAGGCAAATTAGACAGAGGGAGACAAAGGGCCAGACTTGTTAAGGGTCTGGGGCCCTGGGGCAAAGTCATGCTTCAAGGGGTGTAATTTGGGCTAATCGCCCCTAATGCCTATAGTTTTTGATACAAAACTGGCTCTACTAAGATAGCCAGCCTGAGATATGTGCTAACAGGGAAAATGTTTTCATTTCTACAAACATTCCACAGAATGCATGTATGATATTCTGACAGCACACATGCATTTTTGTGGAAAACGTATGAATTTGTTTAGGCATAGGAATTTACACTGGAAATAATGGAATAGTGTGCTTGCAATACAAATACTATTTTTGACAGCACACACACCCACACCTGCGCACCATCGTGCAAAGGTTGTGTGAGATGCTAAGTTGTCTGTATACCAGCGCAGGGGTAGTGAGCAGAAGAAGGACATTTTTAATAAATATGGCTCTGTGCGTCTTTCTCCCCCTTATGCATAGGGAGCAACTTTGGTTGCTGCACTGCTTTTCGTTAAAGAATAATAAATATGCCATGTAATGTTTTGCCAAAGAAAACACAATTTGGGTGATTGTGAGTTTCCCCTCAAAATTAAACTGTGTTTTCTATGGACAGACACTTTAACTCCATGAGCCTCATTTCCTTTATCGGGTGAGTGATTTACTTTGCATAAGCTATGCAAACAGGCATTGGCAAATTCAAAAGGTCTTGCCTTTCAATGCCTTTACAGCATCACATATGCACTACAGTGTTATCGTACCCCAAGCATGGCGACCAGTGGTCGAAGTTGGCGGGATCGGAGGGGCACGATGTGCCCATACTTTTATGATTTACTTTTTGTAAAAAGACAACAGTCCTAGGATGGTTAATTCCGACAGCTTAAATGCCTCAACTGAAGTGCCATTCAGTGAGTCTCCTGTGTGGTGAAAGCAAATCCGGGCAGACAACCAAACAAGCCTTCATGCCAGGGTGCGTGCTTGCCTGAAGGAAATGCAAATGTGCTGTACAAGTTAATTTGCAAATGTAGGAGATGATTTGGAGCCAGTACTGGCTTTAATTCACCTAATCACTAGAAGCTTTATGATGACAAAGCTTTATTCTCTTTGAGTCGTAGTGCAAAGAGTTAACAACTGGGCTGTGAAGTGCATGCTTTTAATTGTAATTGTATGTATATCTCGCTTACTACATAAGGAGGTGTTGAAGGGACAGTAATGTCAAAAAAATGCACTCTGCACTCTGGGTATTACTAAAATCTATATTTTAGAAGCACCATTTTATCCTAAACATTTTGCACATTTTGTAGCAGTCTATCTTATACTATGTGTAATGCAAGTTTAAAATAATGGATTACATATTCACAGTACTTTCTGTCACAGGCTTGATTTTGTAGCACTAAAATTCACAAGTCACTTTTCTCCACTGCAGCTACCAAAACTTAATTCTGTGGCTCTCTGGTTACACACAGACCTCTGCAGTGCATTGCCTGATAGAGGTTTCACAATGTACTATGGTGAATTTCCCAATAAGTAACAAATGTTATTTATTTTACATTTAAGCTGCATGTTATTTTATATGTAGCTATCTAACGATGAAAGACCAAAACAACTTAGAGAATAGTGTACTTTTTAGCCACACCTTTGCTCCACGCCCATGCTCATTTACACCGCACGCACTGCATGCAGCATAACAGTTCCCATGCTTCGACCACTGGTAACAACGCATGCATGCGCATACCTTATGATGCTGTAACCATTTTGGTTTTTAAATTACAGTTCCAAGGGGGAGAAAACCCATCATAGAGTAGTAAATTAAAAAAGTATAAAACGTGCATCAAAGTAGTGGGCAGCAAATTGCACCGGCCAGGTCCTCCAAAAAAGAAAATATTAATAATAACAATGAGACAGGAGGGGGCCGTAAGCACCGAAGAGTGACAAAAGCAGAAGCAGAGAGCATTGGGGGAACTTGGTGGGGGGAGGGGTTGCAATAATTGAAAAATAGAAACAAAAGCAAATTGTTGCTGGAAAACAACCATTGGAAAAGCCAACTTGCAAGGTCTTTGCAAGCATCTGCTTTTTTTCATTTCATTTCTTCTTTTTGCAAGTATATGCAATACATATCACAAATGTCACATTAATAATAGTAAAAATTGTGTCATCAAATTGTGTTTCCTAAAACAAAGTAAAAAAATGACTCATCACAAAAAAATATAATGAAAGCATAGATTGGCCTACCAGCCCTGGTTGGTAGGCCAATCTATGAGCAAGACCAAAATGCCATCACTCACTGTGAAGAGAGCCAATAGCTGAGGTTGGTAGATCCATTGCCACATGATGTATACTTTGGTGGGCAGAAGCAAAATGTGAATGACAGACTAGTGGATGAAGAGGGCTGCTGGAGTACATCTCTGCACATAAGTATATATGTATTTTTGTTATGATTATTTTTAAAATACAGTGGCTGGCACAATTTTCAAAGTGATGGGGCTGTCCATCAGCATCACTTTTTTAACTTTTTTAACAGCATAGCGGTGAAGAATAATCCAAGTGCTGCTTAAAGAGTAAATATACTAAATTTGACAATTCCTAGTCGTGCGAGAGTGAAAGGAGGTTGTGGTTGTCCAGTGTTGAATTTTCACTGTAAGTTGTAAAAGTGTGCTTTGGTAAAGTATTGTAATTTATCAGGACCACATTTTTCATTGAAACACTGAGACATAGCTGAAGTAACAACAATGGTAAAGATGGTGCCAGTGATAGTGATGGAAATCAAGAGGTATGTGTTATAATAAAATAAAAACAGACAGCACATTGTGCCAGATAAATTCTGCCATGGGAAGTACTGTGTACCACTGTGTAGGAAAATGTTTCTTTTGGCATGACCACCCCCATTATTTGGACTGATGCTGCTGGTTTGACTCTGTGAACTAGGACTCTGTTAATCAGGTCCTTCTGCCTATATTCTGACCCATAAAGAATGCCAAAATGGGATATTCTCCTAATTGGCATGTTTAAGTTACAGATATGTTCCTAGTATATTGTACAAAGTGTACCCAGGGCCTGTAAGTTAACTATTACTAGTGGACTGGACCTTTGTGCCACCCACTACAGTGACAGTGCAAACATGACTGAAGATCTAACCTGACCTGTCAAAATAACCCCTTTTGACAGAACTATACCCTCATTTTAAGTACTAATAAGTCACTGCTAAGTAGGCGTTAATGCCCATAATGCAGGATGTATGGCATGTAAAGGTTTAATGCTTTACAGTGAAAAGGCATCAAACACTATTTCACTATAGCGTGGTTAACTAGTCCTCAGGAAAGCATTGGGATACCATGTTAAATTTAATAATGTTACCTATGCCTAGGAAACGGCTACAAAGTTAATTTTGGACTCTTAAAATATTAATTACAAGCCAAATTTACTGGTAAAGTCAAATTTGTAATAAATATTTAAGAAAAGAGACTTTGAGAAAGTCACCTTTTTCCTGCCTAAAGTCTCTAGGAGCATATTTGCATGAGCTTCCAATAGTCATCTAGGAGCTGAATAGCCCCTTTATTGGTGTTAACTTGCTCCCAAAGCTGAGGCAGAGGCATTGGCTGGTGGGATGTGTTCTGTTCCTCCTGCATGATGACCATCTAGGCTGTGTCCCAGAATTCATTTAACTTCAAAGGACCTACCCTGTCATAGGCACATGTTAGTTGACAATTGGGCAGGGCCTTCATTTGTTCACCTAGTCAGGTAGTCACAAATTCCAGTAGGAGCAGAGCTGGTTTGAAGTGACCACAGGGGAGGTGTTGCTCATTCCCTGGCCACACCTCTGGGTGGGCACAGGAGCAAGGAGAAATGTCTTGCCATGTTGGATTTAGGTAGAAAGATGCACTCTGTGAGGGGACTATAGGATCGGCTGAAGTAGAAAAAATGAAGAGTACAAGGGATGCACTTGTATTTTTCTGCCAATACATCCAATTTTATTGTGAGTATGAGATGTGCTGCTTTGGTGTGTTTTCTGTCCGATAAACAATACATTTACAGTAAGATTGCTGGTTGCAGAAGTCTGTAACCAATCCCAAGGGGCACAATCTAAAAAAAAGGGCCAGAAGGCTGATGCAAGTTGAAAAGAAATTAACTGAGGTTTGCCAAAAATATAGTAAAAATGCTTGCAGAAATGACCCATTCATTTTAGATTCACATGCGCTTGTTGTTTACAGACTTTCACAACCAGTGATCTTATTGTTTGGAGTAGGACATACTGGAACTGTTGCAAAAGTGGGTAGAGTTACCACTGGAAACCTTTTTCCTATTGCTTTGGGAGGGGCTACGAGTCACCCTTACCCATAAGCTAGGCCAGGTATAAATGTGGCACCCCTGGGCACCCTCTTCAAGACAATACTGGACCTGTGGAAGAAAGAAGGACTACACCTGTTGAGACCTGTGAGGAGACCTGAAAGGTTGGACCTGATCTCACTTGTACAAAGGACAAAGAAGTGTACTCCAAGGGATAGTTGGCAGACCTTATGTTAACCAACTGTGAGGCCTGATACCTTTTCGCAGGAGTGAAATAGACAAGACATAATTCCCTACTACACTGCACACCAAATGGACTCCACAGAAGTCACGCCTGACCCACTGGGACGAAGAGGCAAATCTTGACCAAGGCCAACACCAAATTCTACCTTGTGATGTAGGTCATCTTTTTCAGTTTCTAAAACTATTAAGAACAAACCTTAGAATATATATATTGTGATTCATTCTCAATGTATGTAACCCACTTTGAATTACCTAATATCCTTTCTCTCTTTTAGGTGCTGGTTCGTGGTAGGCTGGGCTTCGCTATGCTATACGTCTAGAAGACAGAACTCAAGACCCTTAACTCAGTGGTAAATTTAGCACATATGAATAGGAATATAACATCAATCTCTAACACCTACCTAGGTGTATAGGCTCTATGAATCAAGATAAACAAATAAACATCAGTCATTTTGATAGTGAATCAAAGTTCATGAAAGGTACATACGTTTAAGGCAGCTTTCATTTCCTGACATATAAAGTACATATGTATAGCATTTCCCTTCCTGTGTATCACTCTTCAATAAACAATGCCATGTGCAAGTAATAATATAATAGACCAAAATATAAGTCTCTGTTTGCTTATCAAACCTTGTACTGAAAATGAATATTTGTACTTCTTTTTCTCTTGTAGAAATAAACAAAAAAATGGTTGACTACACCAGTCCTTTCAACAAGACTCCATCAGATGAGTATTTTTATCTTTTCAATTTTATCCAATTCTTAACTGTTACCAGAATGTGTAGATTGCCACTTAAACATTGTCTTGTGTTCTTTGCAGGATTTCAGTGGATACAGAGGTACAGAAGCAAGAGAAAATATGCTTCTGACAGCAAGGAGGGTCCTGCTGCAGTTTTTGGCGAGGACGCTGAGCACTCAGAAAGCAGTCCAGTATCCAGCCATTGTAGGACCTTCCTTGAGTGCAAATTTTGAATTTCACCCAATCTGAGCTTTCTAAAAGTCAAAGACTTCCCTGGGACCTCATACAACAGCTATCCAGCCTTGTGGAGCCCATATCAGCCAAGGACTGCTGCCTTGCCCACTGAAGAGTTTTGACTACGATTCCAGAGACTAAGGCCCCTACTTACATCTTGGCAAAGAGAGAACTCCATCGCAACGGCAACAGAGTTCCCTCCCTGACAAGACTATGGTCTGTCTGCACAATTTAAATGCGGGCAGACCATAGTTTGATGAAGGGGGAGTTTACTCTGACTCCGTCATGGTAAAACGTCCCAGATGACTGGACAGAATAAGGGCTGCTTTGAGGTTTGGCTATGTCTGCCTACCTAATTTAGATAGGCAGACACCATTTTTCATTACTCATCATCACCAAGGAAAACATTGTGAGAATAGGCAATGAAAAGGCCTCAACTGTTTTGTTTTGTTTTTTTCAAAAAGAAAATCCCACAATGGGATATTCCTTTTTAAAATAAAAAAAAGTTGAAAGTTTGCCTGACATTGGTCAAAATTACATTCCATTGACATGAACCGCTTTGACAGCAGTTCTTGCCAAAGCTAGAAATTTCTCCTGGGCCAGCGGACATTTCTAATTTTGGTCATCAGCACCTCTATCGAGGCGATGGGGTAATTTAGTCCATCTCCCTGGCAAAGGACGGGCTGACCGCTTATAAATAAATCAGGCCATAAGTCAGAAGTTAAATCTTCTGATGGGTTTGAGCCTGGTTTAGGTATCTGATCCACATTCCACGACCATTGGCCTAAAATCACACCTAGATGTCAGTCAAGTGCAACCAGTAGGCCAAGTTGGTGCTTAACACTTTTTGGTACTATTTACATTTAAAACTTTAAAAATTGTACCTCCGGCTTTCCAAATTGGGATTTTGGCCTTTTGGTGTCATTTTGTTCATTAAAGTTTTCTCTGTTGTTATCAAATGGAGAGAGTTTTTTATTGTGTTGTGTTTTTTGACTTTTTAACTCTTTAGAACTTCTAAATTATTTACACATTTTCTTAAATTAAGGCTGTCTGCTGTGTACCATTGCTACCAAGGGTTGAGCTCAGGTCTAAATTACTAAAATCTTTACAGAATAGTGACATTATTGCTTGACAATATACTAAAACAACATGTAATGACCACAATTGCAAAGTTAACAGAAACACAATGATTCTCGTTTTTACTATGCACTTAATAGGGAGGTAAAATATGATAACAGAAACAAGTTGAGAGTTTCTCTATACCTTACCTTACAATTTAGCATTTTGGGGAAAATAGGAGTCATGATGTGCAACAACACATGCTGTAACATGAGTGCTTTTGCACATTTTATTGCACTTACAGGGAGTGCAGAATTATTAGGCAAATGAGTATTTTGACCACATCATCCTCTTTATGCATGTTGTCTTACTCCAAGCTGTATAGGCTCGAAAGCCTACTACCAATTAAGCATATTAGGTGATGTGCATCTCTGTGATGAGAAGGGGTGTGGTCTAATGACATCAACACCCTATATCAGGTGTGCATAATTATTAGGCAACTTCCTTTCCTTTGGCAAAATGGGTCAAAAGAAGGACTTGACAGGCTCAGAAAAGTAAAAAATAGTGAGATATCTTGCAGAGGGATGCAGCACTCTTAAAATTGCAAAGCTTCTGAAGCGTGATCATCGAACAATCAAGCGTTTCATTCAAAATAGTCAACAGGGTCGCAAGAAGCGTGTGGAAAAACCAAGGCGCAAACTAACTGCCCATGAACTGAGAAAAGTCAAGCGTGCAGCTGCCACGATGCCACTTGCCACCAGTTTGGCCATATTTCAGAGCTGCAACATCACTGGAGTGCCCAAAAGCACAAGGTGTGCAATACTCAGAGACATGGCCAAGGTAAGAAAGGCTGAAAGACGACCACCACTGAACAAGACACACAAGCTGAAACGTCAAGACTGGGCCAAGAAATATCTCAAGACTGATTTTTCTAAGGTTTTATGGACTGATGAAATGAGAGTGAGTCTTGATGGGCCAGATGGATGGGCCCGTGGCTGGATTGGTAAAGGGCAGAGAGCTCCAGTCCGACTCAGATTCCAGCAAGGTGGAGGTGGAGTACTGGTTTGGGCTGGTATCATCAAAGATGAGCTTGTGGGGCCTTTTCGGGTTGAGGATGGAGTCAAGCTCAACTCCCAGTCCTACTGCCAGTTCCTGGAAGACACCTTCTTCAAGCAGTGGTACAGGAAGAAGTCTGCATCCTTCAAGAAAAACATGATTTTCATGCAGGACAATGCTCCATCACACGCGTCCAAGTACTCCACAGCGTGGCTGGCAAGAAAGGGTATAAAAGAAGGAAATCTAATGACATGGCCTCCTTGTTCACCTGATCTGAACCCCATTGAGAACCTGTGGTCCATCATCAAATGTGAGATTTACAAGGAGGGAAAACAGTACACCTCTCTGAACAGTGTCTGGGAGGCTGTGGTTGCTGCTGCACGCAATGTTGATGGTGAACAGATCAAAACACTGACAGAATCCATGGATGGCAGGCTTTTGAGTGTCCTTGCAAAGAAAGGTGGCTATATTGGTCACTGATTTGTTTTTGTTTTGTTTTTGAATGTCAGAAATGTATATTTGTGAATGTTGAGATGTTATATTGGTTTCACTGGTAATAATAAATAATTGAAATGGGTATATATTTTTTTTTGTTAAGTTGCCTAATAATTATGCACAGTAATAGTCACCTGCACACACAGATATCCCCCTAACATAGCTAAAACTAAAAACAAACTAAAAACTACTTCCAAAAATATTCAGCTTTGATATTAATGAGTTTTTTGGGTTCATTGAGAACATGGTTGTTGTTCAATAATAAAATTAATCCTCAAAAATACAACTTGCCTAATAATTCTGCACTCCCTGTAGAACGAGCATTTTGATTATTGTTTTCATGGTGGTAAGAGGCATAATTTTGCTTGCAGTTATGTCATTTTGCCTTGATATGGTAAAGCCAAATCAGAAAAGGGCGTTTATGGCTTAACCTAAAATGTACTTGCCAGATGGTAGAATGAGAAAAAAGTAGGTTTCCTGAAATGTTTATGTGCCACTTGAAATAATTGCCAGTATTTAGGGTGCAAGATAAATGTAATTGCATGCCAGTAATAAACTGGGCTTGCCTCTTAGGTCACAAAGAATAGTCATCTTTGAGTTTCCAATTATGATTTTTAAATGAAGCTAGGACTTATTTAAAACTTAGAAATATAATGTCTAGATGGTGTTGACCTTGTATGCAATACCCAGAGTAAAGATAATATGTAATAGTTTGACTAATTGTACTTTGGGATTAAAAGACAATGTTCCACATATGTCAGTCTATTATAATTAATATTTTGAAATATGTGTAAAATTACGTTTGCAAAGTAAGCAAATATTTCTTGACCTTTGCCATGCATGTAGCCTTTTGTTTTTAAATTTAAATCTTCATTACCTCATCAAGAATATCGAGCCACAAAATGCCCTCAACTTTGCAGTACGAGAAAGGAAACATTAACACTGATCCTTATGTTAAAATCAATTAGTCATAAAAAGTTGCTTGAATGTTGACCCTGTTTCTTTCAACATAAACGAAACACTGAAAAATAACAAAAGTATTTTTATTCCCGATAACCCAGCTCTGTTCCTCAAATATTGGCTGGGGTGGAGCGGCTCCTCCTGAACCCCAGTTCCTGTTCCTGACAAGGCAGCTAAAGCTGTCTCTGAGCTAGACCAAAATCTTACTTCTTGAAAGTAAGCTCTGAAAAGATACGTTATCCAATCAAAAGAGTGGCAAAGAAGCGATGCTCCAGTTAGAGACATTCACAAGAATAAGGAAATCCATTGTATAACAAGCATGCAAATGACGTTGACAAGAAACCAATCAATGGTTAGCAGTGGGTTGATCCAAAACCTACTGTGAGTATTGTCCATAGTAGGTCCTCACAACAAACAGCTAAAAGCTGTCCATAGGCAGAACATAAAACTTCCCTAAATGCGACCTCCGGTTTACCACAGATGTAAAAAACTGTAAACTTCGTACTTGTATAGTGCACTACTCACCGTTAGGGTCTCAAGGCGCTGTACGCATACCGCTGCGGAACCCCTCCTGGCTTTTCCCTGTGAGGCGCCCACTCCTGGGCAACCTCCAAGATGAAGCCAGGCATCCCAGCGCTGTTGGGGCCGTTGTGGAGATTAAGCAAGCTATTGCCCAGAGTTACAGAGCTTGTGCAAGTAGCAGACGGTTTTTATTATATAATTTACCTGTGAAACGAAATTGGGATAGAAAACCTCAAAAATCCGCTCACAGGTGAACTAGAAAATCGGAGTATTTCCAGCCTGAAGTGCCTGAAATACAGTGCTTAATTTGTGCTCGTTGTTTCCGGTGCGAGCATCGGCACTTATTTTTGGGGGCCGGCGCCTATTTATCTGCCTCATGCATTTGCTGCAAGCTAAAGACACATATGGAAAGACGGAGGAAGAGAAAAACAAAAAGAGCGTCACAATGGGAGAAAGTAGAAAGCTGCAAGAGTGAGCTGAAGGGGCAGGGAGTGGCTGTAAATGGATTGAAGAGGCCCGAGATGGCTTCAGGTTTGTGCTGCCTCAGTATTCTGTGTTCCCACATTTAATTGCAGCAGCCGCGTGTTTAAGAGGAGGGCTTTGGGCACCGGAACGTTTTTATTTACAAATTAAGCACTGCCGGAATATATATGTGTAAATTATTGCTTATAAGGAAGGCTGGCAGGGCTAGACGGAGACACTAATGGGTTAGGCAATGACTGGCATGTCACTAACTGCGCCAACCCTATGAGCCTTTCAAGGGCCCCTGTCTGCCAGTCATTATTCCTCCTACATTTTCAGTAATCCCTGAGAGCTGTAGTTTTCCAGCTCCATAAATTGGCAGCTAGCCAATACTGTAGTTTGTGCTCCTTATTTTAATATGAAATGAACAGGACCGCAAGTCCCAGGATACAGTCATCAACCTGGCAAACTATGGAGCTCTCTAGCTAAGTCAACTAAAAAGGATATCTGTAATCCTAGGTTCTAAGTCCATCTTTACTTACAAGTCGCCAAGGAATAGACTTGGCCAAACTTCGTCGACGTGGTTACACGACCGCCTCCCCGTGGCCAGCAGCTGCTCAATATCTTTCACCGTGGGACGCGAGCCTTTCTCGGACCCAGCGGAGTCAACGTCCCCTTCATCGTCCATGCCACCGTCAAGGGTGTATCTGCAGTTAATGGCTGCCACGCCCTGGGACACGTCTCCGTGCCAGGGGCCTGCCAGCATTCCCAAATACAAGTCGTGTTTCTGGAGACACGCTGCAGCAGGTGCTTGTTAGAGTCAAACTCCACTTTGCAATCTAATCAACGCGAAGTTACGCAATTGAGTCTTAACTTGGCCGCGCGTCAGCATATTGTTTATAACTGGACTTTCGGAAGGTAATATCGCTGACCGATGACTGTGCAGTTTACTCACGAAACAGCTGTTGGGTACAGCCCGAAACATTGCAGAAATAGAATTGTGTGCAACTTGCAGGTCACATGTTACAAACTTCTTAACTCAGCATTTCACCCTTTCACGTTCGCTGGCGCGATTCCAATGACATGTTCCTATATTATTGTAAGAAAGCATGGATGGCCCCGAATGATGATGACTCGAATATGTTAAGATAGGCAATTCTGTCTCAGAACTCACACTATCACCTTTCGGAGGGCGTCAATGCTCCAATCTTGGCCACCGTGCTTCTAATATTTGTTTTGAGGCACTAATACAAATATTACGAGCGAGAAGTTTCATTCTACCAATATGGTTATGATTCTTCACTGTATATGAAAATGGTCTGTATACATAACCCATACACTAACCACACCTGCCCCATCCATACACAGGTGCAAACATGGATCAAGCAGCTATGCTGGGTCAATAAAAACAAATTGATTGACTGCAGCTATGTCATGTCATCGTAGTAAGTGGTAAGAAAGGCAGTGTTTAGTGCAAACACCTGTGCTGACCGTCTCATTAAAGCACATTTCTCGGGGTGATAATGTGTGACAAGAATGTGTGTGTATATTGTTTGCATTGCAATTTGTTATGGTAGTGGTGTGTTGTATTGTTTCTTGTGCCATTCGGTTTTTGTGCCACATTCTTTCAACGTGGTTTTCTGTTGCAATGTGGTTCCTGCAGTAAATTGTGTTATGATTTTTTTTTTTTATTCTGTCCCGTTAAGTTACAATTGTGTTATTATGTTGATTTGTGTTGTGATGTTCTGTTGTTTTGTTAACAGATAACAACAAATGCTGCTACATTTCCAGCCAGAAGCAGCATGTCTTTAAGGTCCTATGGCTTCTGCTTTGTGGTGCTCTGCAAAGTGGGTGTGCGCCCTCTGCGTGATCTCTTGTAGTTGTGTCTTCCAGTACTAGGGATGGCATCGTGCCATGTTCTCTGCACCTCCACCAGGTGTTGCCTTGGCTCAGGAATCCTTATAGGAGCTCTGAAAAAGACTCACATATAGGGCCTGATTTAGAGCTTGGCGGATGGATTACTCCATCACAAACGTGACGGATATCCCTGTTCACCATATTACGATGCCCATAGAGAATTCAATGGATTGTAACGGGGGATGGGATATCCGTCATGTTTGTGAGGGAGTAACCCGATCCGCCAAACTCAACATCAGGCCCATAGATAGTTAGCCAAGTGTCATACTCGTGTCAGTGATACAGACGGTGTTCACAAGAAGTGCCAGGCAGGCTACATGGAAAGGATGATTTTAAACAATTCTTAAAGACCATGGGCCTCATTTACAAGAAACTGGTGCATAGCTCACGATGCACCAGTTTGCTTGCACCGCCCTGCACCCCCTTATGACACCATGGTAGCGCTGTATTTACAATACAGTGTACCATGGCACTCATTAGCACAGCTGCATCAGAATTTCTGAAGTTGTGGCGCTTTGCTGGACTAGCCTCAAAAAGTTTGAGGCTAGTCCAGCAAAGCTTGGGGAGGCCCATTGAACAAAGCACAGCTTCACTTTAACGCCTGCCCCAAGCAGGTGTTGAAAAATGACGCTAGGATGACGCAGTGAAATCATGTACATTTCACTGAGCCATTCCTAAGGGCCTCCTTGCAGGGGGAACGCCTCCCTTGCATACATTATACTTGGCGCATATATAATTTTGCACAAGGATTTACCATTGCGCCTGTTTGTAAATTCGGCGCTGTGTGGGGAACTGTTTGCGCCACCATAGTGTAAAAAGAAATTATGCTACAGTGGCACAGGGGCTTGTAAATGATCTCCTATATCTGGCTGTAGAAGAAGGTTCCCCGGGTCTTTTTAGTGTTCCCAAGGGAAACAAGTAGTATTAGGTTCTGAGGTGGTACGACGACCACCACGTTGGATGAGGCGTCATTTCAAACTGGAGAAAATATATGGAGCATATGAACTGAGCTGTGATTTAAAGATTGACAATTGTCACCTTTTCCATGAGTGAGAATTCCAGCAGTACCTCAGATTTCTGGGACTCGTGTTATTGGATAACACTCTACAACTAGTATATAAAGAGAAAAAATTGTGCTTCATGGGCACCCAACAAATCTGCAATATCAAGAAGATTAGAGGACCAAGTGCGGCCCGTCCCAATCAGTTCACAGTATCTGTGATTATGATGAGAAACGGGCCTCTTGCATAAAGATCCACAGTCCAGTACACAGAGATAAGCAGATTTACCTTTATGAGGACAGCCAGGGTCACACCTCAGTCAAGAACATTGATGGGTGTGAGTGGTAGATTTCACACAATGACTGCAGTGTAGCTTGCAAAAATGGCCATGGACGGGGCTGCCAAGCAAAAGGATTGAGGCTTGGATAGGCCCCTGATGTTTTCCCCCTCACCAAGCTTACGGTAGAGGTTCTTTTTTTTAACTGGTAAGCCAGAAAGTATTGAGGCGTTAGGAGTGCCACTTGGAGGCAGGACAATATTCTAATATGTAAACAACAATCTTGCCATCATTAAAGAATAAATCCATAATCCATAATGTGGCTAAATAGGGAACACAGTCAGATTATAACGTCAGTGACATTATGCTAGAGGCCAGAGCCAGTCAGTACCACTAGGTAACATGGACGTCAATTCACCAAAATCCCGGGACATTGCATGCTCTTTGCCCTCCACTTTCACTCTCACACACATACATACACACACACACATTCACACTTACATACACTCTTTCACATAAACACAGTCTCACCCGCAAGCACCCACACAACGTAAATGTAAAGCCATTTTTTATTCAGCTGCCATAGAACAGCATATTTCAGCTAATTGCACTGCATTTTTATTAGACTTATATTGAATAATAACCCTGACCAAACACATTGACACGATCCGCAGGTTAGAGCACATAAGGAGGGTAAGGGTCAATGAGTAACATTACTCACTGTCTCCAAGGCCAGTAATGCTGTTAGCACACAAATCTGCTTGCTCTGTTACCACTCTTTTTCCATGTCCATCCACAGTGGCGGCCACCACAAATCTCAAGTCGGGGGGTCGGGGATTAGGAAAATAATAAAAAAAAACATACCTGTCTTGCAGCTGACGCTGCTGGCCGCCTCGCTCCTCTTCTCTCCTGCTCCTGATGGTGTCCCAGCAGTCCCTGAGACACCAGCACAGGCTCCCCATGCGATCCTGGTGCTGCTCTCATGCTATAGGTGGCCGGCCAAACTGACATGCACAATTTTAAATGCACTCCAGTGTCCCCACTCCTCCTCTCCCCACCCGGCCTGCCCCTACCTGCACACGCTGGCTCAGTCAGCAACTGAAAAATAAAACAATAATAAAATATTGTTTTCTTTTTCTGCTGCTGACTCTGAGCCAGTGGGGCGACACTCCTCTGCCCTAGTAGATGAGCCGTCACTGTCCGTCCACATAGTTGTCTATTGTGAGAGTTGCTGCTGAGGCCCTGTACTTAGAGTTCCTCACTGCATTCTGAGTATTAGGGCTAACTGTCTCACTTAGCTTTCCATTTTGTGTGCTAACATGCTTTTGTAAAGTGAACCATGACCCTATGAATCCTACTTATAAATGGGCAAGTTAATAGGGCAAGTGTTCTCCTCGTACCCCCAGAACTACCCATACCGCAGGCTATGGTAAGCCTAAGGTGAGGGATATTTGCCTGTTATTAACATTCAGAAATCCTTGATTCCTTACTGCCTGCATGATTTGCTCCAATGACGGCCTGTGGGTTAATTGTCTTAAGGACAACTCCGGACCTGCTGTGTTTCAATTAACCTTGTAATTTGATTAGTCAAGGCACTCATAGTGAAGGCCAAAGAGTATATTTAATGGTTTACCGAAACAATATTAAATTTATCTTGCCACAACACATCCATAATTTGACAATTTCAACAGTTATTACTTTACAACTTAGATTCATAAAATATATTCACATTGCCTCTTCATCTTGTTTTGCACGATGCACAAATACCCTACTGTGAAGATATGCTCATAATTCTCCTTATGTGCATTTATCATGGTTGCAGCCTGAAAAACTATCTCACAGCTGAGACCTTGCTCTCACTTCTGTAATGCCTGATATCCCAGCAAAGAGACATTCCTAGAATTCTCATATTACACCTCTACACTGGCCTACACCATGAGCTGACAGGATGGAATTGAGTGATTTACAGGGATGTCATGATGCATGTCTCTGCTGACATGCATAATGCCCCTGTGACACGCAACAGACACAGAGCTTCCATGATGCACTTTTATTCTGAATTGCAGAACGCACAGGTATCCCCGCATCCATATATCCACAGAGGTCTCACACAGTTCTGCTCGAACTCACACTATAAACAGAGGGGCATATTTATAATTTTTGGTGCAAAACTGCACTAACGCAGTTTTGCATCAAACAGTTTTGCACGGGCTTGTACCATTCTTGAGTGCCAGCCAGGGACCATATTTATGGATTGGTGCACGCTGGCCCAAAGAGTAGGCTAGCATAAAAAAAAGATGACATTAGCTGGGTGGGGGTGGCATTATGGGAGAAGGGGGTTTTGCACCAAAAAATGACGTTAGGCAGGTTAGAGTAAAAAAAAAAAATTACTCTAACCAGCCTAGAGTCATTTTCTGATGCAAAACCATCCATACCACATGCCTCCTGTGTTAGAAAAGAAAGGAGTCATGCCCACCACCCCAATAACTAGCACAGGGGACCAGGGTTCCCTGGGCATGGCCATTGCACCCAGTGCCATGTGGGGAGGGGGGGGGGGTATTTCAGGGCCCACAATTGCACTTAAAAAAAATACTTACTTGTACTTACCTATACTTACCTGGGATGGGGTCCCCCATCCTGTGATGTCCCTCTGGTGTGGGTGAGGTTGGCCCTGGGGCCTGGGGAGGGCACCAGTGGGCTTATTCCATTGTGTTTCACCATGGAAATAGGCCCACAGGTCCCCTAACGCCTGCCATGACCAAGGCGTTAAATAATGGTGCAAAGCAAGCTTTGCACCATGATTTGACCCCTCCTCCCCGTGCGTGCTTTTAGCACGGGGAGATCAATATGGTGCTAAGGCCATAGAGTCATTTTTTGCATGGGAACACCTACCTTGCATCTTTTTGACGCAAGGTAGGTTTCCACATCCCAAAAATGACTTTAACTCTATAACTTTGGCGCTAGACGGGTCTAGCGCCAACGTATGAATATGGAATTAGTTTTGTAATGAATTTGCGTAAAAAAAATGACGCAAATTCGGCGCAAAACAAGTAGAAATATGCCCCTGAGTGCCTGATTCACCAAGGTAAAGTTAGGCTTTTGGTCTAAGTTTAGACCAAATGTCTAACTTTACGACGTTTCGAAATCTCCGAACTCGGGGCAGACTACGACCCGAGTTCAGAGATTCCACCCCAAGGGCGGACATAAATATATGACTCGTATCTTACCTGTCTGATTACCAAAAAATCATAAAGTCAGGCGACTAGAAGTCTAACTTTACCTTTGTGAATGGGGCCCTGAATCTCTAAAGTGAGCCATTCAGAGCATTCTTAAACATGTATTTGGGGCAACACGTTTCACCAAGAAGGAGAAGCAACTCCTTCTTTCTTGTAAGCTAGCTCAGACGTTAGGATGTTTACTGCAGAGATTTGCTTAACCTGCAGGTTCACAGCGGGGTAGGCCATTTCACTTCTTATGTTTTTGAAATCACTAAATGAAAATACGCAGTTTAGTAATGTAATTTGCCATAAACTGATGCAAGGTAACCCACTTTAAGTGTGCTGCATTAATGCTACCTGTCGGTGGCGACTGGTTAATCATACGAGTAGTGGGGCCAGCAGACATGCACACACTCACTTCCACCCTTCCATAATCACCCAAACTCGCACCCATCCATGCTCAACACACACGTGCACACATACTTAAACGTAACCATTCATTCATAAGTGCACGCGTGCAACATGCTTACACCCACCTGAACGCAAACACATACACGCACACACCAATTCACAGCACACGCATGCAGGTGCATTCGTAAATACACTAATGCACCCTAGCGTTCAACAAAGACTTACTGGCAGTGGAGGCAGGATCAGTGGGTGGCGGGAGGGAGAGGCACAACAACCCAGTAGGACCTGGAGGCTTCAGGAGGAAAGCCGGAAATAGCAAATCCCACCAACGCCCCCTCATTGGCTGACTTTGTCAAGGGCTAGCAAATGAGTGGAGGACCTATCCAAATTCTTCACAAAGTGGTGTGGGGGTGAGTGAAACTTATGATCTTACTCCACTATGTGACAAGTTGGGAAAAGAGTGGTGTGAGGCCCGGCAGATATAGTCAGCCCTAGGCATTTTAGCCCTAAAGCACCCAGGGCAAACTCTATCAGTGGCGGCCCCCTGTTTCACGAAAGGAAGGATCCTCACAGGGGTTTGCCAGGCTGATTATGTCACTGTCCTCATGGCTCTGCCCTATTCAGCCTGGCAAGTTTTGGCTCAAGCTGCCAGGTGCCTGCGTATTTATGCATGTAAAGCATCTGACTGCCGGCCCTGACATCATGAATGTCTGTCAGACTGACCTCACATACACTCATGCTTTGGAAAAAGGAGGAGGCAGAGCCCCCAGGCCCATACTAGGGGGACGCCACTGCTGTCTATGTTATCTGCAAAACATAAACACGTTTGCAAAGTTCTTTTTTAGAATAGGTTAAGGAAGCTCTTCAAACCCATGCAAGCATTGAGGTCTCTGACTGTTCAGTAACAAGAGCTTCCAATAATTGTTGGGTGAGTTAGGCACATGGCATGCGAACTGTACATATAACAGGTTTGTGGGTTGGGTTAAAACTAAAATACAAAAGAAATAATGTGATGCGGTTATGGAGTATAGTAACATGTTATTGGGGCCTTACTAGACAGCACAGTATACAGTCCTTAGAGTACCCATATTTTTAGATTACACATAATTACAATTTGAGGTACAGGGAGATACAGCGATCTGCACACTACCACAGGGTGTTTGGTTACAAGAAAAAACAGGGATGAGTAATCAGGTCAAAAAGATCAATGTTAAAAATGAACACATTTGAATGTAGTTAATAACAGTTGTTTCTCAGATTGAGAAGAACGAGCCTGTGGGCATTGACATGTTACTTCTTCCACCACTTTATTCTATAAGAAATTAGATTATTATTTGGAGTAGGTAACCACTCACTTCAAGTAATAACCACAGCCCTTGTCAGGGCAAATCCTCAAAGTTGCTAAATTAACCCCCCATTATCTATGACACAGAGCAGACAGGCTTTACTTCGGGCAATGTGTAGAGTAATTATACAGTGCAAAAACACTAATAATGCCAAAATGCAAACCAATAAAAATCCCAGACTGAATTATAAAAATACAGTAAAGTGTAATAAACAAAAATGACACAAATGTGACAAAAATCCAGAAAGGTGAAACCGACATATGATTTTTAAAGATTTAAGTAGGAATGGTGCTAAGAAGCACAAAGTGCAATTGATAGTAATGGTAGCAGTAGACCAGGACCTCAGTACAATTTGAGACTGATGTCAAAGGAGTGACAGTCAGATATGCCAACCAGGTTCATCCTGGTCAAATATTTTACCTTCTGGCTTAGTCCGTTAAGTCTCAAGTGTACTGCTAAAGCACCCCTGAGCACAGGCAAGGTACTTAGAGACTCCCAGTGCGTCGGACAGAGGTTAACAGCATGGCCCGGTCCAAGTCCAGTTACAACTGGCTAGTTCAGCAGTTGCAAGAAAGGCCTCTTGTATCTTTTTGAATTTCTGTAGCTTGCACAGGAAGTTAGCCTTTTGACCCTTGCAGTCCATTCCTTTGTCCTGGGTAAAAGAGGACGCAGATTCAGTTCTTCAGGGCTCATCTCAGGTCACAGACAGCAGTTCCAGTCCTCTTCTGTTCTTTCTTAGTTCCAAGAGTTTTCTAAAGTTCGTACCTGGAGGAGGCACATTTATGTCTGGCACAAGGTAGTGTGTGGGAATGACTTCTGGGCATGGCCTAATCGATGAAGTAGAAGTTCTTTGTATCACGTCTGCCCACTTTGGGAATTTTCAACATGGCAGAAGTCTTCATCCACACTCAACTTGGGCTCTGAGTACTGGGCGGAGGGGGTGGGGGGTCAGAAAGAGAGAAAATTACCAAGGTGCATAGACAGTAAACAAGTGTGAGCTAAGCAAATCAGAAAACCAAAGCAACTGCACAACATGTGGCCAGGCCTCTTTTCCATGCTGACAGGAGCCTAAATACAGATTTTTCCCCTTGTGACCTGTAATTACATAATCCAGAAAGTGAGTGTTTGCAAGAGAATTGTGTAAGGTCTATTGTTTGTATAAACTAAGAGTCCTGCTCTTCTGACATTCCACCCTTTTTCCAACTCTGCAGTGGCCAAATGTAAAGGAACCATCTGAGTCCTGAAGTATGCCCCCACAAAAAGGCCCTACTGGAATAAGCCTTTGGGTCCAGATTCTGAGAGAAACGTTTGTGAAATTTCTTAACTAATCTAGAGGCATGAACAAAGTCTGCAGTTTGCAAGGTCTCTCTGAAACATCACAGACCTTTTTTGATGCAATAAGGTACTAGTGCAATTGCCCTGTATGTAATCTGAAGTCCGTTATAGCCCATATCTCATATTCTAGAGAGTTGTCCATCAATAAGTGGGGAGAAGTGCAATGAGTGCGGTTGAAGGTCTTCTTGTGTGTAGACGCAAGAAATACTGAATCTATGTTCCAATTAGTGGGTATTTCTAAACAAAATGGTGGTGTTCAAATCTGACTATTAATCTCAACAGGAGCGGCAAACCTGGGAGTTAACTTTGGGATGGGAACCAGGAACTTCTAGCTGTTTGTTCAACAGCCCTCCACTATGCCACCCTTTTTAAAAGCCACTGCAATCTTTCTGTGGTAGTCTGCAAAAAGTTTGTTTTGAATCTTGGTTTCTAGAAGTTGTTCATTAGCTACTCTCTAAATAATTTGAAGACATTTCCAAAGAGAGATGACCAAAAGAATAAAGAAAGCAATTATCCTGGCTGACCATGTAGTCGGATGATAATCATAAGTGCAGTAAAATGGAGATCTTACCAGGGAAGTATGTGAGGAAGTATTGTAGGTGAATTCTGTAAGGACAATCTACCCACCCCATGGATTTTGAAGAGGAAACACCGTAAATACTGCATATTATCTGTCCATTTCTCTGCAGAAGGTAGCTGCTGGATTTAAAATATTTAGCGTCACGTGTACGTAGCCTTTTGCACGTCTCAAACGCCGAATCGGGCCGTTTTCGATGTACAAAATGCACTTTCCCATGCACCAAACCATTTTTGCACTTCGTTAAGCTATTTACCGAATCGCAAAAAGGGACTGCGACTCGCAATTAGAAAGGGGTGTTCCCTTCCTAATTGTGACTCGCAGTCCCATGTATGATTGTTTTGTGACCGCGAATGCGGTCGCAAAACAATCGCAGTTAGCACCGGTGCCACGCTGGTGCTAACCCATTCGCAAATGGGAAGGGGTCCCCATGGGACTCCTTCCCCTTTGTGAATGTCAGTAAAAACATTTTTTTAGAGAAAGTTTTTTTCTGAAAAAATGAAACGAAAAGCTTTCATTTTTTGTTTTTTTTAAATGCCTCTCGTTTTCCTTTAAGGAAAACGGGCTGCATAAAAAAAAAAAATGCTTTATTTAAAAGCAGTCACAGACATGGTGGTCTGCTGTCGGCAGCAGGCCACAATCCCTGTGAGGGCGGCCATTCCCAAGGGGGTCGCAAATTGCGACCTACCTCATGAATAGTCATGAGGTAGGCATTGGCGACCGCCTTGCGAGTCGCAAATAGTGTCATTGACACTATACAACATTTGGTTTTGCGACTCGCAATTTGCGAGTCGCAAAACCAAAGGTTGACACACGTAGCCCCAAGTACCTACTCTCTTCATACGTTCTTTCCAAAACAATGATTTGAACTGCGGACCTCAGTCTGTAATAATTGTATCTGGCAGCCCCTGCAAATGGAAAATATGCATTAAAAGACTCCTGCTAATTCTGCTGCTGTAAGTACATTTTTGAGTGGAACAAAGTGTCCCATTTTTTTAAGTAGCCCATTACTACTAACAATTTGGTCAGTACATTTGAAGGTCTACAATAAAATCCGATGACACCATTTCCCGTGGTTGTGTGGGCGTCAGTAAGGGCTGAAGTAATAATCCAGCTGGAGGAATATGTGAGGCTTTGGCTTCTGCACATACGGAACGCCACTGTACATATTGCTGTACTGATTATTTTAAATGTATACCGATGTTCTCTTTGATCTTCCTCAATCCTGGATATAATGTACCAGGGGCACCACTTCATAACGTGTCATTGTTTTGCAGCATTAGGAAAGAAGATGCTTTTTTTCCCCACGCAATATAATTTGTTCTGCGATTTTTTTGTAGGCAGGTTCTTGTTTAGCACTGGGTTGAGCTTGTTTTACTGAGTCTATGACAGCCAATGCATTAAATTTCTCTGCCTCAAAGGAGAGAATGTTCCAAGGATCAACAGGAATTCCTGCATCTTACATTTGACATGAGAGGGCATGTCCCTTACCTACCTGTCGCAAGGTCTAGAGATGATTAAGTAGTGATTTAGAGAAGAACAATCTTCGGCTAGCATTCCTCGCACTTGCACCTTTCATGGATGAGAGATAAAGTAGACTCTTGTGATCTGTCCAGAGAGTTATTCTGTGATGTGCTCTTTCAAAAATAATAACCCTAATGGGCAAAAGCCTCCTTAACAGCTAATAGTTCTCAGTCATAAATAATATCTTTTTTTTCTTGTTTTCAGAGACTTCTGGAAAAACAGGTCATAGGGTGTAATCCTAGAATTTGTACATATATCTGGGATGAGACTGCTCCAGCAGCGAATGAAGAGGCATCTTTTTTTGGCTCAGAATAGTGACATTAAGATATTTCAATTTAAGTGCTGTAGTAATTGCCGAATTCAGCCTCTGGAAAGCCTATGTTTGTTCATCCGCCTATCTTAAGGGCATTCCTTTTATGGTTAGGTTAATGATACGCTGAATGGATATAGAACAATTTGTCTGTATACTCTGGCGAATCGAACTAACCAGAGAACCACTTTCACTGAGTGTGAGGAACTCTATTCCCATACAGCTTTTGCTTTGGAAGTATCCATATTGATTCCAACTCCTGAGATCTCAAAACCTAAAAAAGAGATGTCACATACTTCAGAAAGATGCTTTTCTGCTGTTACACAGAGCATGCTTGCGTAGATGAGAGAGCACCTCTCCAACATGTTTGTGATATTCCAAGTTATTTGAGTAGACGAGAATGCCTTCTAGATACCCTACCATCAAGACATCAAATAAACTCCTGAAGATATTGCCAAAATGTTGGAAGGTGACAGGAGCATCACAGAGACCAAGGGGATCACAAGTTATTCAATATGCCCGTATCATGTAATTTTGAAAGCTGTTTTTCACAAATCCCCTTCTTGTTCTCTCACAAGATTATATGGTCTCCTTAATTCGAGTTAGGTAAAAATCTTGGCAATCTTGACTTTGTCCTGCAGAAGTGAGATGAGAGGGCAGTACATCTATTTCGGATGGTGATTGCGCTCGCTTCTCTCTATTCCTTTTTAATCTTTTTTAAATTAAAAATCGCTCAGTTGCAAATATCGTCTTCTATACCTTTAGGTATGACCAGAGCAAACAATGAAGTAATAGGCACACTTCTACATTTGTATGTTCAAAATGGAATATTTTAGCTGTAAGTAGCTGCAGTTCACAGATGGTAACACAACAACCTGTAGCACGCTTCCTCTCCCACGCCGTCAACTAACCCCTGATCAGCACCCACGAAAAGTACTCAAGGGACCCCACACCTCTTCCCATTTCCTGAGACGATGTCTGCTTTGGTAGATAACTTGTTCTGCCAGTTGACACCACCCTAGATCTTATTCCCAATCCTCGACTCATGGGGTGTGTGCTGTGTCCCAGGCTCGTGCGATATTTTATTTGGCCTTCTCTATATTTAATACACAGTCAAACAGCTACCAGATGTTAAGCACAGGTGTAATTTATTGAAGCTGTGTAACTGAACACGTTTTTAGCCTTATTCCTTGTGGTGGACTCATACCCACATCAATTAGTAACCCAATTTCTTACATTGATTTTCAGTAGCAAGACCCAAATTCTGTGTTTAGCAGTTGCCACTCAGATAGACAAATCTAAATAAAAAAATCCTCCACACAAACAACAGCAAATTGTTTTAAATTTTAAATGGTATAAAGTCTTTGATTGTGTCATTTTTCATATTTTAAAATTATTATTTGAACCCAATTAACACACTTTACGTTTGTGGGAACATCGTTGTGGATCTGTCTGCCCTGGGGAGCCTCAGCATTGGAGAGCGTAAGGTCATGTGTTAGCAGCGAAGGCTGAAGCTGACAGGGGAGCCCAAGAAAGAGGCTTTTCATACAGCCCTCAGGGCCTACGAAGACGTCCTTCAGCTGGAGACCACCTCAAAGGAAAATGAGGAAGCCCAAGAATAGGAAGAGGATGCATGGGAGACCCTGCCTCAAGGAGGCTGTTCTTTTGCACTCTCCAAGGCTGGGAATAAGGGTTCGCCATCATGCTCTTTCCAGGCTTTACACGTAAGGTCCAGACTCTTCCCAGGGACTACATAACAGTCAAGAAACAGTTGTGAGAAAGAGACCTTCGAAAACAGCCTCATGTGCCCGGCCAAACTGCCGGTACAATATGAGGGCAGGGTATTGTTCTTCACTACTCCAGAGGAAGCCCATGGGTGGCGAGACACTCTGGGCCATGCACCTCCTCCACCTGCATCCAGGTCAGGGGAACCAGGAATTTCCTGAGGAATAGGTGACACTGAAAAAACTCATTAGACTCTGCTCAAACCACGGGCAGTTGATGGACTGGGAGAGTGCTTGTATGCCCTGACAGAACCCTGGCTGACCCCTATTGTGTCCCAGGCACGGTTGAATCCTTTTATACTGACAAAGACAGGATGGACTACTGTAGTGATGTCACAGACTGACAAGCTGTCGCAAATTGGTAAAGGAGGTTGAACGATTGCATATCACACACTCGTGATGAAACAGTAAGACTATAGGGGGGAAGGTATACAAAATGAGCGTTATGGATCTCACTAAATATACTCCCTGTACATACATTATGTAAGGGATGGGGGTGTTACCAAGATATAATGCTACTGGTAACTTTTTTCACAATGTTCTTGGGGAAGGTTATACTGAACTTGCTGGTGGGGGACTCCAAGTAGACTGCGATCCTGTGGTAGGGGTTTGACTGTCTTAGGCCTCGCCACCCGATTGGCTGCAAGGATCACACGGGAAAATTACTTTTGATATTATGATGTGTTTATTGTGGGGGGGGCTTAGAGCAGTGGGACTTGGATATTGGGCATACACGTTGGGTACCCAGTTGGCGTGTGAGTGGGGTGCAGGTCCTACATCTGTTGAGCATTACAGTAGTGGTATTGTGAGGGTATTGGCTGATTGAACGTACAGCATTGCAGGTGGCTTGCTGAACTGCCCAGAGTGCATGTTGGTGTGGGTCCATCCCCCAGAGGCGAGTGGTGGGGTATTTGAAACTAACACAATGTTCGAGACTGGAAGGCACTGATCTGGTATACAATGGCAGGAGACTGGAATGTATTGATCTGAAATATACGAGGGTTGGGACAGCAAAAGAAAAGGAGAAGGGTGTACTCATATATACGACGCTATGGAGTGTCAGTTGCATTCTTACAAGAAATGCATACTTGGGGGAACTATGTACCTCCCTAAGATGTAGATGGAGAGGACAGCTCTTTGCCACATCATATTCCAACTATGCCAGGGGGACCTTAATCTGGGTGGCCCCGGGGATCCACTTTACTGCCCAGAAAACTATAATTGACCATCAAGGGAGATATATGATTGTTGTGGGTGTGTTGGATGCTAGGAAGGTCTGCAAAAAGAACAGATGATGGACGGAATGCAGAACAAATCAAACATTCACCCCCAGTCACAGAGATCTGGGTTTAATCCATCATCTTTTTGCTCACCACGCCACCCCAGTTTGGACTCAGCCATATGCAAATCAGTCTTGACCCTGTTCCTCATGGGAACAGTCCAGCCCGAACTGACAAGCCAGGTCCTCCCTGGACTGGAAACAAGCATTCTAGGACCGATTTCAGGGTATCACCCTTCATCCGCTAGGCTAGCTTGAATCCAGTGGCGCAGTGAGCACGGGAACCACGTCTGGGCATACCCTTCCCACTTGGGACGACAAATGCAAAAAGAACAGATGATGGACAAAATGCAGAGCAAATCAAAAATTCACCCCCAGTCACAAAGATCTGGGTTTAATCCATCGTTTTTTTGCTCACCACGTCACCCCAGTTTGGACCCAGCCATATGCAAATCAGTCTTGACCCTGTTCCCCATGAGCAAAAGAACGATGGATTAAACCCAGATCTGTGACTGGGGGTGAGTGTTTGCATTGTTCAGCACTCCGTCCATCATCCTTTTGTGTTGCTAAAGTTGCCCTAAGTGGGAAGGGTATGCCCAGACGTGGGTACCGTGCTCACTGTGCCACTGGATTCAAGCTAGCCTGGTTGATAAAGGGTGATACCCTGAAACCGGTCCCCGGATGCTTGTTTTCAGTCTAGGGGGGACCTGGTCTGGCAGTTCAGGCTAGACTGTTCCCATGAGGAACAGGGTCAAGACTGATTTGTATATGGCTAGGTCCAAACGGGGGTGGCATGGTGAGAAAAAGAACAATGGATTAAACCCAGATCTGTAACTGGGGGTGAGTGTTTGCATTGTTCAGCACTCCGTCCATCAACCTTTTGTGTTGCTAAAGTTGCTCTAAGTGGGAAGGGTATGCGCAGACGTGAGTCCTGTGCTCACTGTGCCACTGGATTCAAGCTAGCCTGGCTGATGAAGGGTGATACCCTGAAACCAGTCCCAGGATGCTTGTTTCCGGTCCAGGGAGGACCTGGCCTGGCAGTTCGGGTTGGACTGTTCCTATGAGGAAAAGGGTCAAGACTGATTTAAATATGGCTAGGTCCAAAATGGGGTGGCATGGTGAGCAAAAGAACGATGGATGAAACCCAGATCTGTGACTGGGGGTGAGTATTTGCATTGTTCAGCACTCTGTCCATCATCCTTTTGTGTTGCTAGGGAGGTCTGCCAGGTGAATGTATACGCCCCTAATACAGACGATGGAGACTTCTTTAGTAAAGTGATGGGCTCACTTGCTAAATACATGGATAATGACATTGTTTTGAGGGGGGACCTCACCCCCCCCCCCTCCAGTGGACACTAAACCCGCTGTGATGGGTGTCCTTAGAGAAGTGATGAGTGTGGCGGGTCTTCAGGATGGATGGCGAGTGAGAATCCCCCCAAATTAATATATACTGTTGTCACAATGGTATCTTCATAAATAACACAGAGTTGAGTAACATAAGAACACTTCCCATGAACTGGATCGATCACAGAGCAATTTTATTGGACTTAAGGATTACCATGTCAATATCTGCTACTAGAGGCTCTCCTAGGATGATACCTGTGCGAGCTTAGGGTAAAATCCAACCAGACCGTTTGAATAAATCTCTAGCATACTCTCCACCACCATCTACAGAAAACACTCATGCAGCTGTTTCTGACTATACCAATTGACTTGATCCTGCCACCAGTGCTCTGGCGCCAGTAAAACTGATAACCCCAAAGAGAGGTAGTTCATCAGCACCCCTGGTTCTCAGACCAGCTTAGGGCCCTAAAACAAACCTGCAGACACCAAGAAAGAAGATGGAGAGCCAACTACAACGAGGGTGAAAAAGGGAAGTACAAGAGATGCCTTGCAGATCATAAAGCTGCAATAATTAAAGTGAAAGCTGCATATTGCACAAATAGAATTGAATCTACAAAAAATCGACTAAAATGTATTTAAAACAGTCACCCAACTACCCGTTCTACCTTCTAATACTCATTTTACATTTACTCAATCCTTTTGCAACTCTCTGGCCACTTTGTTCCAATAAAAAGTGGAAGCCGTGTATAACAATATATCTCCATTAATGCCAACTCCTACTGGTGATACTGGCAGTACTATAGGGTCTGAGACTGGTCTGTGTTTCAGTCTGTTTATCTCACCCTCTAGGGAGGAAGTCAGTGGCTTAGTATCCAATTTGAAATCTGGGTCTCCTAAGAACTTTTGTCCCCTCCAGAGTGGCTAGATTAACAGCTAAGACCATTGCTCCATCATTGGAAAATATTTTCCAACTCATGTTTATTACTGGCTTCTTTCCTGAGGTCTGGAAGAAAGCCTCAATACTTTCTCTTACGAAAAACCTAACTTGGACCATACAAATACCAACAATTACCACCCCATATCTTGTTTACCCGTACCAGTTAGAATTGTTGGAAAAGTAATCAACAAACAATTGACTCAACTCAACTCAAATAACATTCTGGATGATACACAGTTCGGATTTCACTGTGGACACAGCTCTGAGGCGGCACTGCTCAAGGCCACGGAGGAGATGAGATTGTCACTGGATCGGGGGGGGGGGGTAGAGCTGTTCTCATACTCTTAGATCTGTCGGTGGTCTTTGATACTGTCAACCATGGGCTGCTGATTGATCAGCTTGCTAAAATTGGCATCAGGTAAGTAGCATGGGATCTGTGGAACTCCGTCACTCAGCGTGAGCAGGAGCTCAATCTGAATGGCTTTGTCTCACCTCCATTCTCTCAACCATGCAGGGTCCACAGGGATCCTTGCTTAGTCCCACACTTTTTATTGTTTATATCAGCCCTCTTGCTGACATAATTAGATCCTATGGCTTTTCCATCACATTGTATGCAGACGACACTCAGATTGTAGTCTCTCTGGCCAATAATGATACTAGAGCTGAGACCAGATTTTATGACTGTATGCTGTTTGTCAGTACCTGGATGAATAGAAACTGCCTGTGTTTAAAGGTTTGCAAGACCAAGGTATTGCTTTTTGGATCCCAGGCTTCCTTTGGAACCCCTCCTGGTGTCCACAGGAAATGGGTTTGCTCCATGTGTCGAAAGCTCGAAATTTAGAAGTCCTCATTGATAACAAATTGTCCTACACTGATCACGTTAATGCAGTGACATCATCTGCTTTTTCATTGTTAGGTCTATAAAAAAGATCCTAGTCCATATACTTGAATACCTGCAAAAACTACTGGTCACCTCATTTGCAATGGCCAAACTGTATTACTGTAGCAGATTATTCCTCAGGGCCCATCAGCACATATTAAACAAATTAAACATTTTGCAGAATGCTGCAGCCCGCCTATTGTTGAACATTCCCAAATATGTCTCAGTATCCAGCCACAATAAGAAATTGCACTGGCTCTCCATTAGACAGTGAACAGTCTTTAAAGCATTTTGTTTTGTCTATAAAGCGCTCAATAATTTTGGCCAAGCTTTTTTTAAAGACAGCTTCCACTGGTATAGTCCAGCAAGGACCCTCCGCTCGACATCTGCAAGACTTGCTGTGGTCCCCAAGTTTAAGCATATGTCTTGGGGTTGCAGAAGCTTTTTCAGGGAAGCTATGCTTGCATGGAATGCTCTGCCACTGTCAAATCTTCCCCCAGTCTTCTGGCCTTTAGGAAAGCCTGTTAATAACATAGGCTGGTTAATAATATCCAGGAGTAATAGGCTTGTGAATAACATCCAGGAGTAAGTCCATTTTAGATCCCTGGTAGCTAACAATCAGTTAGGACCACTATGCTATTAGCTAGCGCCAAAAAACCTTTGGATAGACGCTACGCTCCATAAACTGAATTAACATAATATAACATGTCCCCGCGGGCTGAGGCTTATAGCCGCTTGGACTACTGTATGACAACAAGTTCCCTGCTATGCTGCGTAGATGTGACTTACCTGGCTCAGTACATTTCCCACCATTCCCCACTGTTGGTGAAGTTTAGATTGCCTTAAGGAGCACCCCAGGAATACCCTTATGGCGCACTTGAACTGAGGCCCTCACAGATCCAGGGTACGATAAAGTGGTGAGGGAAAGAGTTGATCATTACTTTGCAGAAAATTGTGGCAGTATGTCGACACAGGGAATTGAATGGGATGCTTTGTAAGTGGTACTGCAAGGGGAGTGCTTAAAAGTAACATATGGGGTGAAACAACAATTGACCAGATCCCTAGATACACTGGAGCAACAATTGAGCACTTTGGAGCACATGGTAATAGAGTGGCCACAGACATTGAGGGAATGGAACAAATGCAAGTGGGAGCAACTAGAAACGTTGGACCACCTAGAAAAATTAATACGAACCAGCTATCAGCATTGGCTTCACGCTGAGTGAGATAAGGCAAGCAGAATGCTTGCCAATCTCCTCTGCACTGAAATCCAGGCCCCCCTGTTGATGGGACAAGACAGATCATGGGTCAGGGCATGTACCCAACGAGGTATCACATAGCCATCACTGCCCACCTGGAAACGCTTTATTCCTGTCCGCTTCCAAGTGCGGCTCATACAGGAACACAATACCTGGAGAGATTGGAATTTCCATCCCTATCTAGGGAAGAAGGGGACGGATTAGGGGCTCCTATTTCCAAAGAGGAGATAGTGATGTCCATACGATCGTTGAAAATGGCTAAAGCCCCCGGTAGTGACAGCCTGCCAGTAGAATTTTACCAACATAAAGCAGAAGTCATGGTTGAAAAGCTCGTCTCGGTCTATACAAAGTCCTTTGAAAAGGGCATTCTTCCATGAACGAGGCTCATGTGGTCATGCTCCCCACACTGGATGGGAACCCGGAGGAGCTTGTATCGTACCGCCACCCTCCATGTTAAATGTTAACGTCAAGATATTAAGTAAGATCCTTGTGGAGAGACTCCTACCTCTCCTGCCCAGCCTAATATACGAGGATCAATGTGGGTTTATTACACACAGGAATACTATCTGTAACCTGTGGAGGCTCACAGTGGTCTGGCATGCCCTTGCTGATAGTGGGGGGCCCATATGCACTGGCCTTTCTGGTTATCAAACAGGCCCTTGACACACAATTCTTGGGAATTTTTGTGGGATGTCTAGCGCAGAGCAGGCGTGGGGGGTACCTTCTTATGATGAGTTCAGTTGCTCTATACACACCCCACAGCTTGGGTCAGAGTGGGAGGCACAGTGTCCAATAATTTCTCACTACACTGCAAAACCCTGCAGGGGTGCACCGTCTCCCCTGCTGTTCGCCTTAGCTATGGAGCCACTAGCTTGTTGTCTGCTCTAAGCCTTACAGGGCTGGGGATACAGGTTGGGGACCGCACTCTTGTGGTCTCCCAATATGATGAAGATGCGCTAATCTACTGGAGACACCCTGTATTCAGTCCCCATAATGCTGGTGCTTCTGATTGAATTCAGGGAACGGTCTGGTCTCAAAATTAACTTTGCTAAATCCAAGTTATTCCCCATGGGAGGGCTGATTGGCAGGCCTCTAGCCCCACCCCCCAGACTGATATACTATGGGTGGTGGATAATATTAGATACCTGGATATCAGACTAGCTCATGGTGCACACCGCTTCGGGGAAATCAACATGGGGAGAGTTCTGGACAAACAGAAGTCGTCCATAACATTTTGGAATACTTTACACCTATCCTTAACCTCTTAGCTGCTGGGCCTCCCCCCCCCCCCCAGTGCTGAGCCCTTTTTTGGCTATTTGGGGTAGTTCGCGCTTAGGCCTTCATAACTTTTTGTCCACATAAGCTATCCACACCAAATTTGCGTCCTTTTTTTCCAACATCCTAGGGATTCTAATGGTAGCCAGAGTTTGTGGTTTCCCCTGGAGGAGACCAAGAAATTAGCCAAAATACAGTGAAAAATTCGTTTTAAAAAAAAACAAAATGGGAAAAAAGGGCTGCCGAAGAAAGCTTGTGGTTTTTTCCCTGAAAATGTAATCAACAAAGGGTTTCTGGTGCTAAAATCACCATCTTCCCACCTTTCAGGAACAGGCAGACTTGAATCAGAAAACCACATTTTTCAACACAATTTTGGCCTTTTACTGGGACATACCCCATTTTTACTATTTTTGGTGCTTTCAGCCTCCTTCCAGTTAGTGACGGGAATGGGTGTGAAACCAATGCTGGATCCCGGAAAGCTAAACATTTCTGAAAAGTAGACAAAATTCTGAATTCATCAAGGGCCATTTGTGTAGATCCTACAAGGTTTTCCTACAGAAAATAACAGCTGAAATAAAAAAATATTGAAAGTAAGCTAAAAAAACAGCCATTTTTCTCCACGTTTTACTCTGGAACTTTTTCGTGCAATGTCATATTTTTTAAAGCAATATACCGTTACGTGTGCTGGACTCTTCCAGTTGCGAGGATATATAGGGCTTATAGTTTCATCAAGATCCCTAGGTACCCAGAGCCAATAAATGAGATGCACCTTGCAATGGGTTTTCATTCTATACCGGGTATACAGCAATTAATTTGCTGAAATATAAAGAGTGAAAAATAGAAATCAAGAAAACCTTTGTATTTCCAAAATGGGCATAAGATAAGGTGTTGAGAAGCAGTGGTTATTTGCACATCTCTGAATTCCGGGGTGCCCATACTAGCATGTGAATTACAGGCCATTTCTCAAATAGATGTCTTTTTTACACACTGTCTTACATTTGGAAGGAAAAAATGTAGAGAAAGACAAGGGGCAATAACACTTGTTTTGCTATTCTGTGTTCCCCCGAGTCTCCCGATAACAATGGTACCTCACTTGCATGGGTAGGCCTAATGCTCGCGACAGGAAACGCAACATGGACACATCACATTTTTACATTGAAATCTGATCAAAGTGCCTTGCTGTAGATTTTGGCCTCTAGCTCAGCCGGCACCTAGGGAAACCTTGGCATTTTTGAAAACTAGACACCTAGGGGAATCCAAGATGGGGTGACTTGTGGGGCTCTGACCAGGTTCTGTTACCCAGAATCATTTGCAAACCTCAAAATTTGGCTAAAAAAACACATTTTCCTCACATTTCGGTGACAGAAAGTTCTGGAATCTGAGAGGAGCCACAAATTTCCTTCCACCCAGCGTTCCCCCAAGTCTCCCGGTAAAATTGATACCTCACTTGTGTGGGTAGGCCTAGCGCCCGCGACAGGAAATGCCCCAAAACACAACGTGGACACATCCCATTTTTTGACAGAGGTGTTTTTTGCAGAGTGCCTGCCTGTAGATTTTGGCCTTTAGCTCAGCCGGCACCTAGGGAAACCCATCAAACCTGCCCATTTTTTTAAACTAGAGACCTAGGGGAATCCAAGATGGGGTGACTTGTGGGGCTCTGACCAGGTTCTGTTACCCAGAATCCTTTGCAAACCTTAAAATGTGGCTAAAAAAACACTTTTTCCTCACATTTCGGTTACAGAAAGTTCTGGAATCTGAGAGGAGCCACAAATTTCCTTCCACCCAGCGTTCCCCCAAGTCTCCCGATAAAATTGATACCTCACTTGTGTGGGTAGGCCTGGTGCCCGCGACAGGAATAGATCACACAATGGTCAATGTTGGTCCTTACATGAGGCAGCTGTTGACCCTGGGGTGATCCATTCCTGACGCAGGCACTATATGTAGGCACTCAAGTGGGGGAGTGTTTTTATCAGGACAGGTGAGGAATCACTGGGTGGTAGGAATTTTGTGGATCCCAGCATATTCCTGTAGTTTGTGTGACAGAAATGCGAGAAAAAAGAGTTTTTATTCAACATTTCAGCTTTGCAGGGTATTCTGGGTAAGGACATTTGTGGAATCCACACAAGTCACACCTCTGTGTACTCCCCCGAATGTCTAGTTTCCAGAAATGTTTGGGTTTAGTGTGTTTCTCTATATGGCCGCCGAACCCAGGACCAAAAACACAGGTGCCTGCCTTACAAAACCAGTTTGTTTTGCGATAGATAATTTTGATGTCTCCACAATACGATTTGGGCGGTGGAATTTGGGGCTGAACTAAATTGGGGAGCTCCCAAGAGAGCACTCTCTCTCTCTGGTTGCCGCCGCATTCACCTGCTCTCTGGGTTGGGCTAACCCACTGTTACCCCGTTGCGCAGACTGTGCTTGCGAAGGGACAGCAGGACTGTCCTCGTCACCTCCCTCATTATTTACTGGACGAGGAGTTATCGAATGGGACTCCTCCGACTGAAAAATCACTCCCAGAGTCTGCGCCATTGTCCTATCCCTCAGATGCTGTCTCAATATCTGATGTCTCAGTCTCTGATCCTGATCCTATGTCAGAGCTGTCCTCTATAACCCGAGTGACGGCAGCAGTCATCCATCAAGATGCCATCTCTGCTATTGGCTAAACTGTTGCTCTAAAACACTAGCCTACGTAGACAGTCACAAAATCGATGGTGTGTGTGAGATATGTGCAACAGTAGAGGCCACCTTACCTGCGCTTCTTCCCTCAATCAGCACGTTCTTTCAAGACACTCAAAAAACACCTTGTCACATACCATTCGTCACAGTATTTAGCACCTCCTGCGCCCAGTCCAACAATCATTATTGGTGCTCCCACTCCCTCCTCCTCGGATTCCCTCATTACCACCCAGCAAAAGTGCCCTTTATCTCTCCATAGCCGCCCTCCACCACGCACATACATTTCACTTGTATTATAGCGCAGATAATGGCTGACTTTACTAATGTACTCAGCTATTTACATAAAATACAGATTTGCTCTTTGCAGTAGGCATATAAACCTTCTGCGCTTCTTTATGGCACTAAAACTGCCACTAGACAAGTCTGACCCTTTTGTAGCAGAAACATAATCACAATACTTACTTGACTTTTTTTATTGCTGCCTAAAAGCTACAGTTGAAAAGCGTCAGTTGAAGTATGTGCATTGCTTTGAAGACGCAAGCTGCAACTGCAAGACAACTGGTGGCAATATATATATATATATATATATATATATATATATATCACTTTTATATGTGGGTCTGGTTTTCCTGGGGGCCGATCGCAGCCCCCAGGGAAACCACACACGTATTGACAAAAGTGATTTTTATATATATATATATATATATCTACCTACATAGATATATCTATAGATAGATCTATATATATATATATATATACATATATATATATATATATATATATATATAGATCTATCTATAGATATATCCATGTAGATAGATATATCTACATAGATATATCTATATATATAGATCTATATATATATAGATCTATATATTTTTTTGTTGTTGTATGGTTTCCTTGGGGGCCAAAATGGCCCCCAGGGAAACCCCTAAACAACAACAAAAAAATTATCCCCACAGGGGGTCGCCCTGCCCACGGGCGACCCCCTGTCCATTTCCAAAAATAATAATTTAGCCCCAGGGGACACCTACCTTTTTTTAAAGGCCCGTTTTTTAAATCCCTGGTGTCTAGTGGTGTTTCCTGGCTATCGGGGGCCAGGAAACACTTTCAGGAAGGCCTCGTAAGAAAGGGGAGAGTCTCCCCTTTCTTACGAGGACTTCCTGAACGTGGGGAAGGCCGTTTGGGGCCGTTTTCAAGGCCGCTTCCTGCTCCGATGGGGAAATCCTCAAAGTGACGTCAGCGCGAAAGGGGCGGGTGGGGGGCGGGGGGAGAGGATTTATTAACCCCCTCCCTGGTGGTCAGCCACTGGTCGTGACCCGCACCAGGGAGGTAGTGCGGGCGTCGGCCAGTGGCCGACGCCCGCACCCAAGGGGTTAATGGGCAAAGTGGCACTCGTGAAAATGATCATACTTCCTCCCTGCATATATATATATTTCAGGGGAAGCTATATGACATCCCTAGGAAGGTATTTACTGAAATTGATAAATTAATCACTGAGTTGCTGTGGACGACAGGGAGGAAGCAGGTAAGCCTTACTACATTTAGGCGAACATGGGGTTTAGGGAGGCTCGAGTTGCCCCACCTGGAATTATACTATCTGGCTGCACAGCTGCAACATGCAGTACACTGGTTTGTTGCCATCAAGATTTGGGACACATGCTTACGGGCAGGAACAAATGGGAACCACTCTTTACCTGAGTTTTTGATGATGGGCTCTAGAGTTCTGGCTGAGGTACCAGCCGTGGTCAGACAGACCTGTGAGACATGAGAACGAGTGGTCAAGAGGGTGCTGTGCCAAGCACCCTTTGCTTCACATATGCCTTTGTGAGCCCTTAGGTCCTTCCTTCAGATAGCCAAGTCAGTGTCTGTGCCCGGTGGCATGAGAGGGGATGTGAAAATCTGGGCAACCTATACCCAGAGGGCCGGTTTATAACCCAGCCGGAGTCCCTGGCCACCTTTGGATTGAACTCACGACAGTTCCTCCACTATGCCAAGATATCTGCGTCAGCCCGTACAATATGGCCCTCCTTTCCAGAGGCGCTTCCGGAGTCCTGGACTCTGGGGCCCTGTAAAACCTGGGGTAATGTCACAGGTTGGTGTTCCACTTCTATAGAGCACTGCAAGAGGACCTACCAATGGGAGAGCTCCCACTGCAGGATAAATGGCAGGCATTGCTGAACGAACCGTTGACACTGAAGGATTCGGTCACCATCCACAAAGGGACTAGGCGGTGTCATCCAATGCCTGCTTTAAGCACGCACACTATAATGTTATCTGTATTTAACCACCGATTCCATCTTGACGACTGACTCCATTTTATGCTTAGCTTAGCTTCTACTGCCGTCACATTGATGGTGCAGGTATTTTTCCACGCACAGCTTCTTAAAGTGTTTTTGCTTTTCTCACCAGGGTAGGGAACACAACATGGGGATGCAACGTTGATAAGCATGTACAAGGATGAGAATGTTTATGGCAGAGAATGGTACAGTTCGGTCTGGGAAATACACCTTGGGATCTGGCTAGTCTCTTGCGTGTTTTTTCAACACTGTCCCAGTACAGCCAGTGCTTGAATTTCACAACTTACTCAGAGAGAGAGGGTTTCCAGAACCTTCCTCTTAAGTTTGTTTAAAATATATAAGGTGGGGAAGGTTGACATTGGGATAGAAGGAACTTATTTCTGAGAGTGGACTCATTGCTCAGAATAATTGGAGGAAGATTTGGACCGCGATTGGTTATCTGCTGAGAAGGAGAGGAATCTGCTCACAGATATAATAAAAACATATATCCAGACCTTACTTGGGCAAAAGTTGACAGGTTTAAATCAGATTAGCAAATGGGCTCGTAAAGATAACAGACCCATGTTGATTTAGAAATACACAGGAAGCGTAAAAATGTTCACCGGAGCGGAGGCCTCTTCAATTTATGGAAATCCAAAAACATTTACCAGTTAGCATTACACCATCACAGAGTTGGGTGGAAAACAAACCCTGCAATGCAGACTACTGTTTAAATGAAAATAGGAAGAACACCAAAAAGAGAATATTCTGTTTTGAGTGTGCCCCTCCTAGAGTATATACTGGGGATTAGCATTCGAAGGGGATGACTTTATATTTGGATGATGGTTGTTATCAATTTGGATCAAAGAGATACATTCAGTGGCAGCAATAAGGGTGGGTCATCTGAAGATACCCCCAGTGAAGGTACCCCCAGCAACCAAGGTGGTTCGTTTGAAACAATATTGAATTCCAGGAGAGCATGAGGAAATAAGTGAGACTATACAGGAGTTGATGGAAGCTGGTTTGGTGGCTCCAGTCACCACTGAATTTAATAATCCTCTATGGCCCATGTGCAAATCAGATGGGTGCTATAGAATGACTGTATATTACTGCAAATTGAATAAATATATACCCCGTTTGACTGTTGCAGACCCCGACACCATCACTTTGATTGAAAGAATATAAAAACATAAAGGGACCTGGTATGCAACCATTGATATTGCTAATGCTTTCTTTAGTATACCACTAGCCCTGAGATTCAGGACCAATTTGCTTTCTCCCACTGTGGCAGACAATTACGAATGTTAAGGCTCCCCCCAGGGTATGTACATAGCCCCACTATCTATCACCAGCTTGTGGCAGAACACCTGGATGAAGTATCTGTCATTCCAGGGGTGCAATTGTCCCATTATATTGATGATGTGATGATTCAGGGAGAGACACAAGAACAGAATGCTTACTGTTGCCATTGCAGACAGTGCGCATTCCGACTGTGCTGATGGTTTGGGGGGCCTCTGCACCGGCCATGACATGCCCTGTTGCTATGTCTCGGCCTTTCCGCCAGCCTTTTCATGGGTGTGTCCCCGCCATGAAAAGGCCGGCAGAAAGGCAAGTTCTGATCAGGACGGCGGTGCCTACATCTGCACCACCATGTATGACCACAGCTTTCCCCAATGGTGGCAGCAGTCTTGTGGCGGTCCGACCACCAGCATTAAAATCTGGCGGTTGGACAGCCAAAGATGCGGCAGTCAGACAGCCACCATGGGTACGGCGGTCCTAGGACCACCATACTCATAATCAGGCCCATAGTCTAAAATCAATTGATGAAAAAAATGCTACCCTGAATTCACAAATGGATTGTGTGCCTGAGCACCTGGATAAACACACATCTAGGTTAGACATACCAGAACAGTGTGAGTCAAACTTCGAGGATGATATGTCAACTCAGTCAGAAAAGAGCCTTAGCCTGGAAAGACACTGAAAATGATTATCTGTGCTAAGAATGAAAACCTTTAAGTTTGCCCTTGGAAAAACACAACTAGAATAACAGGCATTCTGAAGACCACGAACACAGGCAAAATAGAAATAATTCCTCACTTGCTTTTGTGACAGGGACAACTTTTCCCGTGTCTTCATTGTTGAAAGACCATACAAGGAGCTTGTGCCAAGGCCAATTCTGGGGGAGCCACTCAAGTCAAGTATAGTTAGTCTGTTAAATTACAGAGACTGCAATGTAGAGCTGAGACTGGCTCGATAGAAAAGAGACCTTTAAAATGCTGAATTATCAGTGTCCCTCTTCCTGGAGTTTACCGTCATTGTCCAGAAAGCCCCAGATAATTTGGATCTATAAAAAAGAATTGCACTCAATGAATGACAGTATGCTCTGCTCTACCTTGATCAACTCAAATTCATACCTGATGGAAAGACACACGTTTTGAGCGACCTCCAAGCAGCACATGCCCTGGTTAAGAAACAAGTTAAAGAGAAACTGAGAATGCCTCGACATGGAGAGGATGACGGGCCCTCGGACAATAATGACTGGTTGGGGCCTATCCTTGCAAGGTAATTAGCATGGATACTACTAGAGATCACAGTTACCCTGATTGGTTCTTCATGCCTTGTTCTAAAAATGTGACTCTGTTCCAAAATGTTGTTTGAAATCATGTACATTAACAGGAGAAATATGAGTTTTAACCAGAAGTGGATATGCTTTGCCTAGTTAAGATACAAATACTAAAAATATACCAGTGAAATGTGAATATAGAAATTATGCTGGGGTTGAGTCGACTGTGGTGTAAATAGAACAGCCATTACTGTGCAATAGCAGTAGGGATTCAGCCCTGCACCATCTATCCCTTGCATAAGCCACGTTGAGAGATTTTTGATGGACATTTTGGACATATTTTTTTATCCACTGGTAAGTGACTCTTCATTTCCCATGGTGGAGTTGCAATATGATTTATTTATTTTTTGTATTGGTCACTAGTCAACTATCTTCCTCTCTTATTGTTTGGTCTCTACCTGATCCCGATGCCAGGTCCAAGAACCCATGAGTATATTAATTGAAATCCACTGTGGTGATTCTAATCCCACACTCTGCATGCAACACTTAAAGTCAGCCCAGTAGTCTTATTTTCGCCCTGGGCTCCAGCAGGTAACCTTTGTCCCAGTTGGCCTTATGAGAATTTATCCATGTATTTCCCAATAAATAGGTTCTGATTTTGTGCGTTTTTAGGTGCCCCCTGGTATTATTTCATCCTTATGAGACCCTGAGACTCCATGTGGGGTTGAAACGTCGACAGGATACAAACAAATTGATTGCCTTCCAATTACACGTTTGAAGGCCGTGGGCCTATTGTAATGGACTGTAAAATACTCTTTCATTTGTTTGTATGTCAACACACCACTTTATAATTTTTGCACTTCTGTTTCTCCAAGTTCTTGGAAGTGGGTTTTCAACAGGGGTCACTTCACCTCACTCTTATGCACACTTACGAAAAGAACAATGTGGTTTATGGTGTAATAAACTACTGTGTAGGACGTGAACGTGTTAAATGTCATATCTGTATCATTCTCTTTACAGTCATTTTGCTGTACTATATACCTATTTGTCTTTCAAATGAGTTCCATGTGAACCACTGTTCTTTCATATATTCCTCATATGACTCAGTGAAGTGTGATCTGTATAAAGAGTGTTACCCCATTTAGTCTGATTAGAGAAAGCAAGAACCTGTGGAAGGTATTTGATAGTCCAAGGCATGATAAAGGGATTACATGTCAACTTCATTAATATCTACGGAGCTAAAGCACCCAAGACCACACAACTCTTTACAGAACTGATGGTGTCAGGGTCTAGAGCCACTCACTATCATTTCAGCGAGAGGACTTCACCATGATCAATCATAGACGCTAGTTTTGACAGATCAGACCCATCTCCCTATAGGCTGTCAGCTGCAGCCAAGGCAATTTATCAAATTATGAGCTTCCAATACCTTGTGGATATTGGGAGAAAACTCAGGCCTCCTACGACATCTGACAAAACATTCTCCTCACACGCGCATACATAAACTATTAGCTTACTTTTTGTGATGTTTGAGTGTGGTTCCAGAACTACATATATCTCCCACGCTACCTTTAAGACAACTCCCCAACAGTAAGGGAACTCTAATTACCAATATACATGCAGCACACTCGAATATGGGGCTTCCCTATGGAAGCCTTACATGGACACAGTCTTTACAAATGAAATAATAGCTGCAATTACAGCTATTCATATTATACTAAGGTATGAACACAGGTTCAGGGTTAAGCCCTGGAGTCCTATGGGATGCATTTAAGCTCTGTATCCAAAGAATTAAATATATACAAGGCAGCATGGATAAACCAGAGAGGGACCTCCAGCAGCTGGCATTGCCTCATGCTGTGACGGACTGTGTTTGATTACTGAAAACTATACATACAATGCTAACTGAATTCAAGGACATGACAGTCCAGAAGGTCAAGTATCTTGGCAAGCATGTACAGCCTATGGTCAGGGTGAAATCCTGGAATGGGCATTGACTAGACTGTTGTGGCCTCTATGGAGTGACATAAGTAAAATTGAGGATAGCAAAGGGGGCACACACCATATTTCCTCCAGCAATCTCAACTGTTTTAGAGGTTATTATAAGAAACTTTGGTCAACCCAGTCCCTCACTCTAAGGCCAATGTGCAACTGTATTTTTGGAAACTGACAATAGCACATCTTGAGGACTCAGCAGGATGATACTGTCACAGCCCATCTAGCTATAGGACACACACTGAGCCATAGAATATATACTCAGTAGTTGAGCTCCAGGTGTAAAGGGCCTGACAGCAGATTAAGAATATGTAAACAACTTGGACCCACATATAGAGATGTTTGTTGAAACAAATGTGTGTTGACATCTGCCTTTGTCCTTGAAGAAGGTTATCATAGTTACCCTTCTAAAATCTGGGATGCCAAGGTCTTTCTGTGTGTCATACTCATAGCATCCTCCCCAGCCTTGGTACCCGTTAATGAATACATACGCCACATACAGAATTATGTATTATACAACTATATTCTTCAGCGTGTAACTGAAAACTCAATCTTCTAATACTTGTATTCACTACCCCACGTTTTAACACTTATGTCATCATGACACAAAGTCCTCCAGGATCCAAAAAGGTTCCATCATTCCTACTCACAAAGCACAACCTCTCCCCCTCTGTTAAATAAAAAATGACAATTACTTACAACACATACATATATAATTCTTCAATGAGTCTTTTGGGTGCTTTTATAACTTGTCCGGGTCATATGTTTGAAAAATGGGAATCAATAACCACAGTGTCTATGATCTACCTAGGTGATGTAGGAGTAATTCCTGGGATTCTCCATGGGTTTTCATTAATCCAGTCTCTTCATTGACATTAACATCTGACAAGCGTTGAGCCATCTGTTTGAAGTGTAAGGGATCTTGCGTGATAGATTTTCCTGGACTGTTACCATCTGCTTTTTGCTGGTCACGACTTGAATTGGCTCAGAATGAAAAGGAGCATCAGATTTACATCATCGTGACTGACGAACAAGCACTCGATCTCCTCGCTTAAAAGCAATGGTCTTTGCATATCGCCTTTTGTCAGCATAGGCATTCATTTTCTGCTCACGACTCAACTTGGTTGTATGTGTCCCAGTATCAGTTTTGGATCTGATGTTGGTCCATTGGGACCACTTGTTCAGTATTACTCTCCCAAACATCTGTGTTGCAGGGCTTTCACCTGTGGCCAAGTGGGCAATCGAATGATAAGCTCGTAAAGTAGAATTAAAGACAGTCTTGAAGTTGAGCTTCTCTATTGAAGCATGATGAATGCACCCGCTGATGGTGTATTTTGTGTGCCTGTTTGTGACCCCCCCCAGTGCTCTACAAAATCGGAGAACACCTAGGGAGCGGGAACAGCCATATGGCCGCTCCGCGGTCGAAAGACCGCGGAGGCCATTCAGGCTTTCCCGCTGGGCTGGCGGGCGACCGCCAGAAGGCCGCCCGCCAGCCCAGCGGGAAACCCCTCCCCACGAGGAAGCCGGCTCCGAATGGAGCCGGCGGAGTGGGTATGTGCGACGGGTGCAGTTTGCACCCGTCGCGTATTTCAGTGTCTGCATTGCAGACACTGAAATACACAGTGGGGCCCTCTTACGGGGGCCCCTGCAGTGCCCATGCCATTGGCATGGGTACTGCAGGGGCCCCCAGGGGCCCCGCGGCACCCCCTACCGCCATCCTGTTCCTGGCGGGAGACCCGCCAGGAACAGGATGGCGGTAGGGGGTGTCAGAATCCCCATGGCGGCGGAGCGCGCTCCGCCGCCATGGAGGATTCTCCCGAGAAGCGGAAAGTCGGCGGGAGACCGCCGACTTTCCGTTTCTGACCGCGGCTGAACCGCCGTGGTCCGAATGCTCGACGGAGCACCGCCAGCCTGTTGGCGGTGCTCCCGTGGTCGGTGCCAGGGTCAGAATGACCCCCCTAGTCTCCATAGGCGCCTATGTTATTTAGGTCCTACTTTGACTTCTGCACCTGACCGGCCCTGTGTTGCTGGTGCTGGGTGTTTGGGGTTAACTTGAACCCCCAACGGTGGGCTGCGTATGTCCCGGAGACTGAACTAGCTTTACATACCTGCTAAACTAACTTGTACTAACCTCCCCCAGGAACTTTAGATTTTTGCAATGTCGACTTTTAAAATAGCTTATTGCTATTTTTGCCAAAACTGTGTACATTACTGTTTTAATTCAAAGTTCCATATATACCTATGCCAAGTACTTTACAATTTATGTACTTACTTGAATTCTGAATCTTGTGGTTCTAAAATAAATTAAGAAAATAATATTTTTCTGTATAAAAACCTATTGGCCTGGAGTTTAAATGTGTGTTCTCATTTATTGTCTGTGTGTGTACAACAAATGCTTAACACTACCCTCTGATAAGCCTACTGCTTGACCACACTACCACAAAATAGAGCATTAGTATTATCTAATTTTGCCACTATCAACCTCTAAGGGGAACCCTTGGACTCTGTGCACACTATCTCTCACTTTGAGATAGTATATACAGAGCCAATCTCCTACAATGTTCCTTCTGTGTAGCTCCGAAAACCAATATGTCATAGCTATAGGTGAAAGCATTTACAACAGGTTGCATGATACGTCTAATGACATCTTGAAAAATCTCTGCAGCTCATGATGCACGAAAACTTAGGGCCTGATTTACAGTTTGGCGGATGGAGTTATAGTGACTGAGTAACTCATCCGCCAAACTCCAAATCAGACCCTAAGGGCATCATTATGAGTTTGGCGCTCTGGCGGTACAACCGCCGCAGTGGCGGTCGCCAAAAGACCGCCATGTTGGCTGTCACACAGACTGCCATATTACGAGTTACACATGCATGACCGACAAAACCCGGCATAATTCAAACACAGACAGGACCCTGGAGAGTGCGAAAAAGATGGTTCCATCACCAGTCCGTCAAAAATCCTCTGAACCAATTACTACCCACAAATCAAAATAGCGGTACTCTCATGGCAGAAAACGAATGGCGGTGTGAACCGTGGCGGTTTACACAGTAATACACTACACCACATTGGATAGCTTCAATTCCACACATTCACACACTCGACACACCTTCAAACTGCACTATAAAACACACCCTTCACACCCCACAATCCATTGCATGAAAAACACCATGCACAGCCACATAGAGGCCACACACCGAATTTAGGAAGCATGGAATAGGCACCCCTCACCACTCCAAATACAACCCACCCCACACCTGCACATCAAACTTATCACAGCAATCTTTGCCACACATCACAAACCACCCGTCACCCACTCACAACACAGCACCCACACCTCATTACCCATTTTTATACCTTTTCGTGCCAACCTTCACTACCATGTCCCCACAAAACATCCCCTCTTCACAGACAATGAACTGAGGGTCACAGTGGACGAAATCATCAGAGTAGAGCCACACCAATTTGGACCCCAAGTCCAACAAACCTAAATTGCCAAACAAATTGAGATGTGGCAAAACATAGTCGACAGGGTGAATCTGTAGGGAGCCATCCACGCACAAGCTAAAGCATCAGGAAGAGATGGGACGACTTCAGGGGAAAGGTATGTTTCATGGCCGCCAGGCACCAACTGGTGGTCCGCAATACTGGCGGTGGGGCCCCATCTCCTTCACAATGTTCACATCATGGGTGGAGAAGGTATTGGACATTCTGCATCCTGAGGGCTTGACAGGAATATCTGTGGGAGTAGAGTCAGGTAAGTCACAGCACTGGAAATGTCACCCTGAAGTTCTGTCTTGCATGCTTACTGATCACCTTTTGACATTTTAGCAGCCAACACCCTCACCACCCCTGTGTCCAACTGTCCAAATACCCCTCTCTGCCACACCACGTCAAGTAAACTCACCTGGGTGCACAGTGTATGTGTATGTCATGGGTAATCCAGGGACTGACAGCACTACAACTTCCAGCAGGCTCTGCTCTACCATTAAGAAAACAAGAACAGAGTACCATAAAGAAAATAGTCTTGCATGTCAACTACACATTTGTCTCAACCAACCTGAATGATCCACAATTTCACAGTCTAGGGCAATGAAAGCAATGCTATGGGCATCTGCCAGCACAATACCACCAACACACAGCTAGTGCTGGTCAGCTCCCATCACCCATTGACAGATACCCACCTGTGGGGAAAACACATATCTGCAATGTGCTGAACAAGGTGTAACTGAATATAAATGGCCAGGTAGAATGGTCACTCCGAAGCTGAAGGACAGGTCAGTGTACAATTAAATTCATCAGCTATCTGGTGACTCAATACTGAACTACTGCTAACTGGGAGGTAACATGAACAATATCAAGCTACCCACCAGACAAGATATGAATCTATCAATAGACCTCCAGCTGCCAAGCTAAACTGATATTCTGTAGCAAGGTGTATGACATAGGAATACCCTGTATCCCATATAGGTGTATCCCAGATTAGAAAGCAGGTGACACTGGCGTATCAGGGGTTCAAGTAAAGCCTTTCTATACATTGCTCAAAGCATATCTACCTGTCAAAGTATGATAACACATGTTGCATTACAATCTGTAACAATCTGTTCCACTTCTTTCACAGGTCACATACGCAGTCTGACCATGGAGAGGACTCCTGAGACAGCCGCCCTCCCCTGAATGAAGCCCTTAGTGAGGACAACACCCGTGGATTTGAGGACAAAGAGAATGGTCTAGCCCTTCTGGGATACCTGGTCAGTCTTCACCTGTCAGCCTCACCATGCTCACAACTACTCCTCCCACCCCTGTTGCTTCGACATTCCAGGCAACCATTTGTCCCCCAAACCTATGTCCCAAGGACAGTTAATGCCTATCATGTGCCCCCCCAGTACAGGTCCCAGATTCACCACTAGAGGGCCCAGAAATGAAGGACCTGGCACCAGTGGGAGTGGGCAAGCTGTGCTAAGGGCACAGGCACGTGGGGTAGGGTGCGTGGGAGAGATGGTGTGGGCCAGTGGATTGAGGCTGCTAGGGATACAACTGTCCAGGACACAATCTCCCAAGCCTTGGAAGCCTACCAACAGTCCCAAGGCATGACGGGCCAGGTGCTTGCCATGATGGGGGAGATAAAGCAGCTGCAGAGGGACAGCCACCAGGAAGTCATGCAAACGTGGGAGGCCGACAGTGCCAACATGGCCTCCCTAACAGGGGTGCTGAGAAACATCAATACCGCCATGAGTATGAAAAGGTTGCAGAACCCACAAAACATCCACGTATACGAATCCAACCTTATAGACATAGAGTAATAGATGTCACATAAAGTCCAAAGCAGTAAATTCAATGAAATGTAATTAAAGTTTCTGGACAGGTGAATGTTGCTATACAAACAGTAGCTTGGAGCTACCAAGATGCTCGGAAACCTTACCTTCATCAGAGGTCGAATCTCCAGAAGAAACAGAAGTTTGTCACACATCAAGACCTGGAGTAAATTCTTATGAAGAAGTAAGAAGATATCGATTTGGTACAGCACAAGACAATCGTTCCAGCCAGCCAAGTTCTACAACCCCAGAACCAAGTACGTCAGGAATACAAACACATGTTTGCAGCAAGGAAGCCAGGAACAAGACCTAAACACAGAGCTGATAGTCAATCTCTCTGACAAAATCCTTTCCAAATCTCAAATTGAAATTCTGACAAAAGGTCTCCCATTCTGCCGCACCCTCGGCTTGGACTTAGTCCAAACCAAAATAGACCTGTTCAAGTTCATGAGGAAATTAAAGTTGAAATCCTTTTTTGCTACAGAAAATCACAACAAGACCAATTCCTCACAACAACATATCACAAGTGATTTAACAATCCAAGACTTGGAAACAATACAACTACTCCGTAATCTTCCTAGTGCAGATGGACATGAACAATCGCTAACAGAGATAGCTTTGGATCTCAATATTGACACCTCACACTCTAAACAATCCAAATTACCCATCAAATCCACCTTTTCACCTATACTACCATCAGGTAACACTATTGATCTTTTCTTTACAGCAATGATGGAGGATCTTGACCGGGAACACCTAAAATATGTAAAGAAACAGAAGTATCTTCCACTGAACACCATTTCTAAACATAAGCAGGCCATAAGGGAACTACAGGAAGACAAAACAATTCTGATTAAGGAAGCAGACAAGGAAGGAAATATCATTATCCTCAACAACAAGGATTATCTTAAGGAAGCTTATCAACAAATTATTGATACCACGTGCTATGGAAAACTCTCCCAAAATCCAACATAGGAAGTTCAAGACAAACTAGGGGAATTACTTGATTTTTGGTACTCCAGAAAACTACTTACCCTTGAGGAGAGGAATTTCTTATTCATCAAACATCCAACCACACCCACTCTTTATCTTCTTCCCAAAATTCACAAGGGGGGGCTTTCCACCCAAAGGGAGACCTATCATTTCAAGTATGAACTCTATTTGTTCCGACTTAGGGGTTTTCATTGACTCTGAACTACAACCTTTTATGAAAAACCTTCCCTCTTTTGTTAAAGATACTAAGGCTATACTCCAGAAACTTCAAAACATTGATTGGCAACAAGATTATATACTAGCCACCATAGATGTGGTAAGTCTTTACACTTCTATTAAACATGAAGGCATTGAGGCAGTACGTAGATGCTTATCTACACACTCAGTACATTTTCTTGAAAGAAATGAAATGATCATTGCTATGCTGACTTTCTGTCTCAGAAATAACTTCTTCCTGTTCAAAAATGAATACTTTCTTCATCAACAAGGGACTGCAATGGGAGCTTGTTTTGCTCCACCGTATACCTTTATTCTGATGGATGAAGTGGAAAGACATTGGCTCTGGCATGCAAACACTGAGGACCTCTAACAGCACCTGATCTTCTGGGGAAGATATATAGATGATATACTTCTCATTTGGCAAGGTCAGGAATCCATTCTTCGACAATTTTTACACAGCCAACAAATGGGGCATTGAAGCAACTCACAAAATCTCATGAAAATCTCTTGAATACCTGGATTTCACCATTTTTATTGACCACGATCAGTTACATACTTGGTTCCATAGACAACCTACAGCTGCAAATTCCATTCTTCATGCCACCAGCTGTCATCCACAAAGTACCAAATGTAACATCACAAAAGGTGAATTTAGACGGGCCAGATGAAACTGTATTATTATGAAAGATTATGAAAAAGCGGCATCAGATATTGCAGAACGTCTATTTAGAAGATTACTAAATTGAATCACACAAAAGAACAATTTGCACAAATAGACCGCAATGACATTTTGACCAAGGATAAGCCCATACCTGACCAACTGTCTATCCGTTTCATCACCAAATTCCACAATGGTCACCAACACTTCGGAAATTGCTCATGAGACATTGGTACCTACTTAAAAAAAATCCCTCCATCTCACAATACATCTCACCGGCCCCACAGATGGGCTTCGAGAGAGCTCCCAACCTCAGAGACAAGATATGCTCCTCACTCTATCAAGATAAGAAAAATATGAAACAGTTCTTGAATGAAACCACTGGTTTTTACACCTCTACCAAATGCTCAATCTGCAAACTGGGTCTTTCCAAATCAAAGGAAATAATAATCAATGACCAACATTTCTCAATCCGGGAGTTCAACAATTGTGATAGCACCAACTTCTTTTATCTCATCATCTGCCCCTGTGATAAGGCCTATATAGGAAGCACAACTCGAACATTAAAACTGATAATCCAAGAACTTTAACGTAATATACAAAAAAGATGGCTTAAAATGTCCATTAGTTGAACACTTTGTTAAACACCATCCCTTCACACGTTCTTTCAGATTCTGCGGTCTACAAAAACTAAAAGAGCACCCCTGAGGTGGAGACCTTGAATTAAAATTACGACAATGTGAAACTAGCTTCATCATTCGCCTCGACAGAGTTTGACCCGGTCTCAACAAAGATGCAGAATGGCATTACTGGCTCCTTTAATGAACTGAGCTGGACAGTTACATGTCATTTTTGTTTTTCCAACACTGCTATTATAGTCACTCTTTCTGTGTTTGGTTTGGTTTATGAATCTACTGTTATTGATATTCTAACAAGATCAAGACGCAGACATGCTACTCTAAATTGGTCTATGCTTTCCTAACTTGGGCCCATAATTAATGGATAAATACTCACGCACCCATTGACCTTTATTTTGAACGTTTCAGTACATTCGAACCAGACATCATTACTAAGTAACTTAGATTTTGACCTGCTTAGATTTTGACCTGCTATGAAATCTGGTTGCTGCGAGCAACTGCAAGCTTTTAGGCTCTGCTACTTGCTAGTTGATTTTCTTGTTCTGAACACTGGGGTCTACTAGGTACATAATTAGTTCTCGCTAACATTCATTGGTAGACATATGTCTCTCTCACCGACGACTATAGGCTAATTATGTATTGAATTCCCAATAGTGCTCACACTTTACCCACCCCACCATTGCCCCACATTAAAATTCCTGGAAATACATAAAAATATTCATAAATACTTATTCTGTTGCCCTATAGGCCAGGAGAGTAGAAATAGTACTACGTTAAAATAACAAGCCATTTCACTCTTACCTATCTGTCAATTTTATTCACTTAAGTAGAATATTGGTGACTGCTCCGCTAACTATTAGTTTTGCTTTGGTCTCTCTTTAACAATCATTGGTAAACACATGTTTCTTTACTGCTCATTACAGCTTAATCCTGATTTGATAACTAATCGTGTCAACATATCATCCACTCTATCATGGCCGCCATCATACTTCAGTTATAACATTGCCCTACAGGGCTATGATATTACAAGTGTGACTAATATCTTACAATTTTAGGATAATAAACATTAGCGCTTCTCTAACTTAGTAGTATTTTGCCCGCAACAATCCTGCAATCAGTCTCTAATTATTTTTAGATTGTTTGACACTCCATCATGGCCTTCAAAATATACCTATCACGCCGCCTCTCAGGCTCATAACAATAGAAATAGGACCAACGTATACATCACGTTAAATCTGGCGTTGTACCGGCACGCCGAGTCCACTACACAGGATTTAGCACGCAACACTTTTGCCTGAAGATGAATCTCTATATGCTTTGATGATGGGTAAGTGACTCGTAATGTTGCGCTTTCAACATATGGATTAGAGTTATCCTACACAAGTTTACCAATCCACCGCAGGTTCATCCTGACTCTCGGGGACACCTAATATTTTTTCTCACCGTAGTATGACTTGCATCAATTAGCTCTGAGCAAGATCACATTTTGGACCACAGATGCCGGATTAATGTAAGGGATATTGCACTCTATAATTGTACCTATATGCATCGTTTCTCAAACCAACGAGCTTGACACTTATGCCCTTGTATCTGATGGATGCATGTCCTAATAAATTATTTCTTCACTAAGTTTCTACCTGTAAATAGGTCATACCTATTACATTTATATGGGGATTAACCTATTAACTAATTCCTCAGAGATCACAGTCATATTTTTAGTACTTAGTTGGACCTTTGCAATTAGGTTGATATTATCTACCTATATATTTTCCTATATAGAATGAACATAATGATCAGCCAAATATGCGCGCTACAATACTGGATTTTTTCAGATTATGTATTTCTAGGTATGTGTTGTCTGTGTCTTCAGATACATTTCTGATGTCGCATTTTACTAGTCTGTGAGACAGTATTTCTATGTAGTACTGCTACTGACCTAACCTGCCAGCACATGTAATAATAAATTACTGCACACCCTAATTTGAATAATTTAAGCTAACCACCATCTGACTATATCTCGTCTATCGCATGACCCCCATAAAATATATTGAGAATACTACCACCTACCTAGAGTCTTATTGTGTACATCTTTCCTCACACCAGGTTTAACTTCATTTTTTGTTCTGCTCACAGTGCACTGGACATTACCGGGTACATCATGGTTCAGTTCTCTCCTGATCAACACTAAGTAGCAATGTGCTTGCCTTCCAAAGCCCTACTTAATAGTGATCTAATTTTCATGTATACATTACAGCCTTGAAAAAGCCCTAGGCAAACCTGCCGTAAAGGGCAAAACACGTGTAAAAAGGACTTACTGGTCACATAGCAACAATCACCTGTCCAGAAACTTTAATTAAATGTCATTTAATTTACTACTTTGGACTTTACGTGACATCTAGTACTCTATGTCTATAAGCTTAGATTCGGATACGTGGATGTTTTGTGGGTTCCGCAACCTTTTCAATCTCAAAATTTATACTGGGGCAAATTGGTCCATACCCCATGTCATAACCCACACTCAACTTAAAATGGGCAATTTATAGGTTGAGAAAGTCGGACCATAGAACTTGTGTTTCTTGACTCACCTCCATGAGTAGTTTATGTCCACTACTGCAGACCCCTTCCATTTGCCATGTTCCATCAGGCCCCTCTACATCTGTGGCAGCCAGTGGAATGGAGGCTCTGCAAGGAGAAGGACATGCCTCAGACACCCCTGCCTCTGTAGATGAAGAACGCCCCGCAAATGTGGACGTCCACCTAAACACCCAGGAGGAGCAGATGCCAAGACCTCGACCACTGCCAGGAAGCGATCCTCTGCTCATTGTTTCCCCTTGTGTGTGACAGATACACCCTGTTGACTGTTATTCCACCACTCTCCATTTTTCAGAGGCACAAGGACACTGGGCCTGAGACTTAAAACTTTGCACTTGTATAGCGCACTACTCACCTGTTAGGGCCTCAAGGCGCTGTATGCATACCACTGTGGAACCCCTCCTGGCTTTTCCCTGTGAGGTGCCCACTCCTGGGCAACCCCCATGGTGAAGCCAGGCATCCAAGTGCTGTCAAGGCAGTTGTGGAGATTAAGCAAGCTCATGCCCAGAGTTACAGAGTGGGACCCATTAATTAGATTAGGCACCAAGGTGAGAATGATCTGATCCAAGGGAATTGAGCCCAAGCCCCGCCGAGGTGGGAATTGAACCCTGGTCCCGGGCCAGATCTCTGCATCAGGGTCTGTCTCTAACCATTGTGCCACACTTCTCCACTGACTCCGAATGTTGTTCCAGTTACTCTGATGATTACACCCACCATGACTTAACCCATTACCGTTTGCACTTTATGATTTCATCCATTCCTTATGGTTACCTGTGCACTTGTAAATAAACACAACTAAAACAAATATCATGCTTGGGAGTCATTTCTTAACTATATTGAACTGTTAACTGTGAAAAATGCTGCATACACATGATACTCACATATTTTCCAAATCAGTTAAGTCCCATCTCACATGTACTGTTGAATCTGGGTCTGATATTTCTATAATTGTACAAATGGACAGGTTGATAACATACCAAATTTTACACAGTCCAATATAGCTTCACAATGTAAAGCTTCTGCATAGGTGTAAATACCAGTCACCCCATAGAATACTGAAGTTAGGGACATGTCAGTGTTTGTCTGTCCAAATATGCTAACAGATTGGTTCAATGTCTCATCAGCTAAAGCCATATCACATACCCATACCATACCTCCCAAATGGCCATACCACATATTACTGACAGAGGTCAGTACTACTGTCCCCAGTCATGGGACCTTCCACTTACCATGGTTCGGTATCTGTAGGCATGCTACTCACCAATGTCAGTCTCAACACACATGCACAGTGGCCTGAAATCAGGAAATACAATGACTGCTACATACAAGTCAAATAGTCTCATCATCAAACCAATGAGACGTTTGAGGTGATGGAGTACACAGGATGACATGTGTCAAAGCCACAAGACCACACATATGGCACCATTGGACCCAGACAACATGGCACACAGGTCTATTGTGTGGAACAGTACACTACCATCTCACTGCCCTGACAGTCTGGGCATGAAACTCAGACACCACCAATATGATGCCATACAGTCCCTGGATCAATCCTTGCACACTTCACATGTCACACCTGGAAATCCCACCTGCCTGTGACACAATTCAGATTTGACCACACGAGGATGGCCCTGTGAAGAAATCTGCAAAGTACAAATGTAATATAAAAGGTATAGGCAGGTAATGGTAATGAAGACCCATAAATACATATTCTAAATACAATGGTTACACTGAGTGTGCTGTGTGACAAACAGTAACACATGAGATTCCGGTAGGCACAACTCCATGTACAATTTTGCATGCCCACCTGAGCTACATACTGCTAAGCAACTGATGGTCATACAAAGACCCTTCACAAACATCTCTAAGCCACCCCAAATACCCATTGAGTCACATTTTGAACAACACATACCTACAGACAGTTGAAGTACTGAGGCATGGCTGTCTCCACCTTCATCCTCCTCACTGTTATCCTCACTTGGCAATTTTGAATTCTCACCCGCTGGAGCTCCTGGCTCCCCCTCATCTGGTATAAATGGTATCTGAGATCTCAGGGTGAGGTTGTGGAGACTACAGCAGGCAACAATGTTTTGACACACTTTGGTGGGTGAGAAGAGGAGGGCTCCACCTGACTTATCAATGCAACCAAACCTAGCCTTTAGGAGCCAGAAAGTCTGCTCCACGACACGCCTTGTCCTTCCATGGGCCTCATTGAAGCACACTTCCCCAGGCGTGGTGGGTACCTCACTGGTGTCAACAAGCAGGAACGATTTGGGTAGCCAGAATCACCTGTAAGGAACCATTACATGTGTGCAAACATCAATATTAGACATACTATATTTGGCAGCAGACATTAGATACTGACACTTATCACCTATGTGACTTACCAACCAGCCAGGCCCTCTCTGTTTACTGTTGTGTCATTTATGGGGATATTGCTCTTCCGCATGATGAAGGCATCATGAACTGAACCCGGGTACTTTTCACATACTTGGGAAATGTAGAGGTCCGCCAAACAGACTACTTGGACATTTTTGGAGTGGAAGTCCTATTCCAATACACCTGTTCATTGCCACTTGGGTTGACCATGTCATGACCGTGTCATGGGCAGTGCAGCCACCCCCGTGGCTCCAACTCTGCCTTTCCGCCTGGTGGAAAGGAAAGTCATGGGAAGCACGCCGGTGCTGAACTCTGCATGGCGGGGTCCCTCCCACCACCGTGGCTGACCACTACTTTCACCGCCACAAACCTGTCAGGATCTCCGATCCTGGCAGTGTGCTGGCGATCCGACTGCCAGCAAATGTGTAAGTAGGCCCACCAAGGTTGTGGCAGTCCGACCGCCACCACATGTATGATGATTTATGGACTACCGTACTCGCAAAAAGGTCCCTATGAACCTGATTATGAGATTAGCGGTCTCGGTCATGACGGCTGCTGCTGTGGCAGTCCGACCACCACATTACGACCCTGGTGGTCAGATCACCAGGTTACCTCTGTCTCTGCTGGGATCAGCAATCCCGACGGGCTGACGGTGGCAGAGGTCGGAATCAGCCACAGCGGTGTTGGATGCAGCCCCACCCTGCTGATTCTGCCAGCCTTTTCATGGCGGTATCACAGCAATTGAAAGGCTGGCGGAGAACAGGTACAGCGGGCCACAGGGGACCTCTGCACTGCACATGCATCTAGCATGGCTGGTAAGCATTGTGAGGGTGCTGCTGCCCCTGGCAAAGGCAGCATTGCTGCCAGCTCGATTACAAGCCAGCGACAATGCTGCTGCCACTTTCCTGTTGGAATGACGAGCTTAACCTTGGTTTCTGCCTGTCAGCCAAGCGGGAAAGTCATAATGGGCCAGACAGGGAGGTAGCCAGCATGGCAGCAACCTCCCCGTCAGAAGTTCGGTGGACTAGTTCTCCCGTTCGCAGAACTGATAATGAGGCCCTATGCTATTTGGAAATGGGTTGTTTTTTTGTTGCAAATATTTTAAGTAATGGATGGAGTTTGTTTTTTGTTGGTGATGGTTCCATTTTTTTGTTTAAATAACTTCTATCATTTTATTATCTCAGTCTTCATTAACATTGGTCTTTTATTTAATTTGTGGACTGATGTAATAAAATATTATATTTTTTTTTTTTTTTTTTTTAATGATTTGTCATGTTGGTTTAAATTTTGTGATAGTTTCCTTTTGGAGTTTGGTAGGTTGCTATTTATTGTATAATATGCTTTTGGTTATTATTTCAAACTAATCTACTCCTGTGTCATTTATGAAGAGTTTGACTTTAAATTGTAGCATCTTATACATTCTTTTGGTTTGTTTTCAAAGTTTAGGGGCAATTTGGCTAACATATTGCTCCATTCGTAGTTGTTGGTAGCTTTGCTGTTTTTTGTAATGTTTCGATAAATTATAGAGTGTAGGTTGGTTTTGTCTAGTGTGCATTGAAAGGCATTGTGCAATCTTCCCACTGTTGTTTGGTTTGGCTTCCTGTGCCAAGGTGCTGTCATAGACATTCCACCATGATAATTGGAATTTGGGTTGGCATCTGTAGGAAACTTGCCCTTGTTGCAGTTACCCCCCCCCCCCCCACCCACATTTTGCCTGAAATTGATGTTGGCTTGACTGAGAGTGTGCTGGAATCCTGCTAACCAAGCCCCAGCACCAGTGTTCTCTCCCTAAAACTGTACCATTGTTTCCACAATTGCCACACCTCTGGTCCACAGATAAATCCCTTGTAAAAAGTGGTACCAATGGCCCTGTGGCTAGAGAGGGTCCCTAAGGGCTGCAGCATGTGGTCCTAAGGGACCCCTCGCCAAACACATGTACACTGCCATTGTGGATTGTGTGTATTGGTGGGGAGAAAAAGACAAAGTCAACATGACATCCCTCTCAGGGTGCCATAACCACCAAACACTGCCTGTGGCATAGGTAAGTCACCCCTCTAGCAGGCCTTACAGCCCTAAGGCAGAGTTCATCATAAGCAATATGCCCCTACAATGTCTAAATCCATTCTTAGACATTGTAAGCGCAGGGTGGCCATATTAAGTACATGGGCTGGGAGTTTGTCATTACAAACTTCACAGCTCCATGATGGCTGCATTGAAGGCTGAGAAGTTTGGTATCAAACTTCTCAGCACAATAAACCCACACTGATGCTCGTGTTGGATTTATTATAAAAAGCACACAGAGGGCATATTAGATATGCCCCCCTGCATTTTACCCAATCCTCTAGTGTAGGGCTGACTTGTCAGTGCCAGCCTGCCACTAGCAGATAAGTTTCTGACCCCATGGGGTGAGGGTCTTTGTGCTCTCTGAGGCCAGAAACAAAGCGTGCTCTGGGTGGAGGTGCTTCACACCTTCCCTCTGCAGGAATTGTAACACCTGGTGGTGAGCCTCAAAGGTTCAGGCCTCTTGTTACAGTGCCCCAGGGCACTCCAGCTAGTGGAGATGCTGGCCCAATGGACAAAGCCCCACTTTTGGTGGCAAGCTCGGCGGGAACCTTAGGAAAAACAAAGAGTGACCACTTCAACTGGGACCACTCCTAAGGTGTCCAGAGCTGAAGTGACCCCCTCCCTGCAGAATCCTCCATCTTCGTTTGGAGGACAGGGACCATTAGGGATAAGAATGTGCCCCCCTCCCCAAAGGGAGTGGGCCCAGCAAGGGTCTAGCCACCCTCAAGGACAGTAGGCATTGGCTACTGCCCCTTGACCCATGTAATGCCCCTAAATCTAGTATTTAAAGGCTCCCCTGAACCTAGCTCATCAGATTCCTGGTGACCTCACATGAAGAAAGAAGAAGGACTTCTAAGCTGAAACCCCAGCAGAGATAATGAAAGACAAAAACTGACATGGCCAAACCCTACCGGCCTGTCTCCAGCTTCAAATGTCCAGCAAAAGAAAGCGACGAATCCTGCAGGTCCAGCAACCTCTGAGAAGCCTGCAGAGGACTGCCTGTATCACTGAGGACCAAGAAATCCCGTGGATAGCAGCCCTGTCCACGAAACAAACTCCATCTAAGGACCCCAGAACCACCCCACTCTGCACCCAATGCTCACAGCCCGAGCCCAGGCGGCCCAACCAACTAGAGTGGGTCCCCAGGCGATTCTGAGCAAGTTCCCACCCTGGCTTGACCCCCCCAGTCCGGCACGATGACACCTGCAGTGTGAATCCAGAGGACCCCCCTGACCGCAACAGAGCCATACAAAGATTCCTGATGCCAAAAGATACCCCTGCGTCCGGGGAATCCGACCTTTGTGCGGCAACGTCCAGCAGGCAGCTCCACTCCTTGTCCAGCCTTTGGTTTCCCGCACCAACCCGCAGGACTTCACCTGCAGCATCATTGTGGCCCCTGGGATCACTCTTTAGGAAAGCATTGGGAGCCTGACGCTGTGCTTGCACCCTGCACCAGGCTGCCCCTGCGCCGCTGAAGGTGTGTGTTTGGTGCTGACCTATGGCCCCCCAGGGCTCCCCAAATCTGCCCTCTGAAGACACGGGTACTTACCTGCAAGCAGGCCTGATTCAGAGTGCCCTCAGTCTCCATAGGAGCCCATGTTAATTTTGCCTCCTCTTTGATCTCTGCACCTGGCCGGCCTGTGTTGCTGGTGGGTTTTATTTGGGGTTAAATTGAACTACAACCTGTGGACTTCCTAACCCCCAGAGACTGGAACCGTAAGTCCTGTACTTACCTTCAAATCATACTAACTTTTCTTCCCCCCAGGAACTGTTTCTGAAAATTGCACTGTCAACTTTTAAAATAGATATTGCCACTTATTCGAAAACTGTACAACTTGCCTTTTCTTATCAAAGTGGTACTGATACATATGTGGAATACCTATTTATTCATGTACTTACCTGCAACTTGAATCCTGTGGTTCTAGAAATAAACAAACAAAAGATATTTTTGCTATATAAAAACCATTGGTCTGGAGGTAGTCATTGAGTGTGCGCTGCCTTTATTGTCGGTGTGTGTACAGCAAATGATTTGCACTATGCTCTGACAGGCCTACCTGCTCAACTACACTACCACAAAAGAGAGCATTAGTATTATCTACTTTAGCCTCTGTTAAGCCTCTGGGGAACCCCTGGACTCTGTTTACACTATGGCCTTACAAGTCTGGAGGTCTTAAGACCGCCCAATTTGTGGTGGCCGTCCGACCGCCGCATTACGACTGTGGCAGAGCCACCACAGTCCAACTGCCAACACCACCAGGTTGCCGCCAGTCGACAGCCTGGCAGTCTCTGCAGTTGTAATCCGCCAGGGTTGTGCTGCATGCAGCGCCGCACTGGGGATTACAACTCCCCAATCCACCAGCCTTTTCATGGCGGTTGAACTGCCATGGAAAGTCTGGTGGAGGGGGCGTTGGGAGCCCCCTGGGGTCGCTGCACTGCCCATGCATAGGCAGTGCCGGGGCCCCCATGGACAGCCTGTTGCGCTTAACACTGCCCAAATTATGGGCAGTGGAAAGCGTGGTGGGTGCTGCTGCACCTGCAGCACCGCCACATTGCCGCCGGCTCGATTAAAAGCCAGCGTCAATGTTAAAGCCCTGTTTCCCGCTGGGCCGGTGGGGGAAACGATGTTTTCGCTCGCCGGCCCAGCGGAAAACATGTATTAGGACCAGTGGTGTTCTGGACGCACTGGCGGTAAGATGGCGGTACGAGTTTGGAGGGCGGCCTTCACTGCCCACCAAACTCGTAATGAGGGCCTGTATCTAATTTTGATATAGTATATACTGAGCAAGCTTCCTACAGTATCTGTATCCGGAGCGATGTAGTCTGCCAACCCAAGTGTCATCAAATAGTCCATTAAAAGGCTTAGGGGGTCATTACAACATTGGCGATAAAAGCCGCTTACTGCCGTGCAGAAGACCGCCAAAACACCACAGCGGAATTCCGCCACAGCTATTATGACCCACATCTCGGAATCCGCCGAAATTCAGACACCCACACAAGTCCGCCACACCAAAGGTCAGTGATAAACTGGCGAAAACAGATCCTCCACCGTCACGTCAACAGAAACACGCCCATGCTATCACGACCCACGTATCCACGCGGCGGTCTTTCAACCGTGGTATTCCATTGGCGGTACACACCGCCGCGCTCAAAATACACACACATCTCCAAAACACCGCCACATTGGACAATTCGAATTACACACACCTGATACACATACAAACACCACTCCCACACACCCAACACAATATAAAACACACACCCACATCACCCACAAACCCCTATGACCCAAAATCAGCGACGAAGGCGACAGACAGAGAGCACAGCAATAGAGAACCCCACCACACAGAGGCACACAACACCATCACCCATACAACATTCCTCGCACAAAACACCACACACCACTACACATCACCACACTCATCAAGACATACACCACCCCACACATCACCTACACCACCCCATGTCACGCCAAAGACACCCCAGGTTTTCTGAGGAGGAGCTCAGGGTTATGGTGGAGGAAATCATCCGGGAAGAGCCACAGCTATTTGGATCACAGGTGCAGCACACCTCCATAGCCAGGAAGATGGAGCTATGACGAAGAATCGTGGACAGGGTCAACGCTGTGGGACAGCATCCAAGAAATCGGGAGGACATCAGGAAGAGGTGGAACGACCTACGGGGGAAGGTGCGTTCATTGGTCTCCAGGCACAACATCGCGATTCAGCGGACTGGCGGCGGACCCCCACCTCCTCCCCCACAACTAAATACATGGGAGGAGCAGGTCTTGACCATCATGCATCCAGAAGGCCTCGGAGGAGTCGGTGGAGGAATGGACACTGGTAAGTCAAATCTTAACTATGATATCCCCCACCCTACCTGCATGCCATCACACACCCCCACCCTCACCCCCTCCGCTATCACTCCAACTCCTCACTAATGTACTAATAACACAAACCACCCATCCCAACACCAAGCCCTGCATGACACAACTAAGCATGGTCACCCCTCACTAAAGCATGCTCACTGCACATACCCAGAACACTCCCCCAACCATCATCACACAATCCCCCACACAGGAATGCTTGCACTGGGGTACACGCACACCCACTCATTGCACACCATGACACACACACATGCAATAATCATGCTCTTATACCCCTGCAGGACCACTACGTAACGTCACCAGACAGGAGGGTCCAGACATCTCCACTCCACCCACACAAGAGGCCCACAGTGACGAGAGCAGCTCTGGCCAATTGGATCCAGATGACCAGCCCGGACCATCGTGGGCCTCGTGACAGTCGGTTCCCCTTGCACAGGCACAGCCCAACACTGACCTTCCACCCTCTGGTAACACCAGCACAGCACCCACCCAGCGGGCCCATACCTCCGTCCCCAGGACACGTCAATCAGCTGTGTGTCCACCACTACAGGGAACCCAGGATAACCCACCACCCCAACAACAATAGGGACCTGGGGACAGTGGTAGTGGGCACATGCTCCAGGGGACGGAGGCACAGGAACACAGGGGAACTGGGAGGGCTGCTGTGCGACAGGGAGCGGACAGGCCTAGGGAACCCACTCTCCACGAGGCCCTCTCCTCCATTATGGGAGCATACCACCACTCCCAGGAGACGATGGCAACGGTCCTGGCCAAGTTTCAGGAGACCCAGCATCTGCAGGACGAACAGTATTTGGGCTTGAGGGAGGAGCTCAGAACCATCAGGTCACCATGGGCACCATCGTAGGGGTGCTGAAGGACATACAAAAGACCATGAGGGACACTGTGGCACTCCAAGGGGCCCCTGACACTAGCATGGACGATGAACTGCCCACCACCTCCGCCGACGCTAGTGGACAGGACGCCCCGCCACAGGACCACCACACCAGCACCCCACCCCCTGCAGACAGAGAACCACCCCGCAAGCGGTCCCTGAGATCCAGGAACAGGACAGAGCAAGATGGCAAGACCCCCACCAGGAAATGAGACCAGCCTGATTGTCCTCCCACTGTCCCACTTTGTTACCCTGTCCAGATTGGAACTGCCCCAGCTCCACTTCCTATGCCCATATGGGCAAAGCACCTGTGAGACGAATAGACTGGACTCTGCCATGGACATTCCTCCACCATCACCCATCACCATTTTACAACCCCCCTACATTTTTGAGCACTTAAATAAACACCCTTGAAGCACAAAACCATCTGGAGTCAGTCAGTGATTTTGAAAATGTGTATTAGCTATGACTGTGACAAAATCCGTTCGAAAGTTTAATGTCAACATACCTATGTCACACATCACAAGTCCATGAAGGATGCAAGCAGATGACACACGTTGGTAACCACACCTGTGAAACCGTAATAGAAATGTACAACTCAGTTACCAAATACTGCTTCAAATTGACAGACAGGATAGAGGTAGAAGTGTGAAAGTGAATATAATAGTTAAAAAAAAATCTCACCTGTGTGTCACTGGAAATATTGCTGTATGACTGACTCCCTGTTGTCAATGTCTTCTTCCTCAGCTTCCTCCTCATCACTGTCCACAGGCTCCACAGCTGCCACAACACCGTCATCTGGACCATCCTCCTGCAGAAAAGGCACCTGGCGTCGCAAAGCAAGATTGTGAAGCATCGAGCAGGCGATGATGATCTGGCACACCTTCCTTGGTGAGTAGAATAGGGAACCACCTGTCATATGGAGGCACCTGAACCTGGCCTTCAGGAGTCCGAAGGTGCGTTTGATCACCCTCCTAGTCCGCCTATGGGCCTCATTGTAGTGTTCCTCTGCCCTGGTCCTGGGATTCCTCACTGGGGTCAATAGCCATGACAGGTTAGGGTAACCAGAGTCCCCCAATAGCCACACCCGGTGCCTCTGGAGTTGACCCATCACATAAGGGATGCTGCTATTCCGCAGGATGTAGGCGTCATGCACTGAGCCAGGGAACATAGCATTTATCTGGGAGATGTACTGGTCTGCCAAACATATCATCTGTACATTTATGGAATGATAACTCTTCCGGTTCCTGTACACCTGTGCACTCCTGCGGGGGGGACCAGAGCTACATGGGTCCCATCAATAGCACCTATGATGTTGGGGATATGTCCCAGGGCATAGAAGTGACCTTTAACAGTAGCCAAATCCTCCACCTAAGGGAAAACGATGTAGCTCCTCACGTGTTTCAGCAGGGCAGACAACACTCTGGACAACACGTTGGAAAACATAGGCTGGGACATCCCTGATGCCATGGCCACTGTTGTTTGAAATGACCCACTTGCAAGGAAATGGAGCACTGACAGCACCTGCACTTCAGGGGGGATTCCTGTGGGATGGCGTATTGGTGACATCAGGTCTGGCTCCAACTGGGTACACAGTTCCTGGATTGTGGCACGGTCAAACCTGTAGGTGATGATCAAATGTCGCTCCTCCATTGTTAACAGGTCCACCAGTGGTCGGTACACCGGAGGTTTCCGCCATCTCCTCAAATGTCCCAGCTGACGGTGCCTAAGAAGGACAACAGCGACCACAGAGTCAACAAATTGTCAGGTATGTACCCACAGCTACACAGAACACGACAGCAAATACAAAACTCTTCATGTATGTGTGTTGAGTGTAGGCCTAGGTATGTGTGACGCAGTTGTAAATGAAGCCATGTGGGCCCCTGAAATGGCGGCTGCCTGACCTCTAAACTGGGGCAATGGGATGTGAGGTAACTGCGCAATGCTGCATTGGTTAACATTGGACCCTATGGGTCCCAGGAGCCAATGATGAAGTGCTCCGGCGGTGATGATACGCACCGCCGCGGACGTCACTGCCGCGGACGTCACCGCCATTTTCTATCTGTTCAATCACTCGATACCTGATCTTCAACAGGAGAGGACCTACACTGCAAGTGCTGCTGTGACCTCAGTCTGGAAGAGACAATGGCTGCTGCATCTGGGGAAAGGGCCCCTTTGGAGAAGCTTGTGAACGGGGTCCTCCCCCAGTAGACGCTACTCTACGGTCCTCCAGACCAACAGGTAAATACACAGGGAGCATGTTGTATGGGCTATGCCTGTGTGGAGAGGGCTGGATGTAAGAAGGAAGGGGGAAGAGTTCTGCGTGCATGAAAGACGGTGGGTGCATGTGCCACATGGCAAGGGTAGGGATGGGGGCCATTCACTTTGACGGTGCAGTTGGTAATGACTTCTCTTCTTTCCCTGTACATTTCATGTAGGTCAGCGCCCACCAGAAGAAAGATATTTGGCGTGCCATCGCCAAGGACATCCGGACCCTGGGGTCCACCAGAGACGGAGCACCCACTGCCGTAAAAGATGGGAGGACATTCGCCGCTGGAGCAAGAAGACGGCGGAGGCTCAGCTGGGGATGGCCTTCCAACGTGGGAGGGGTGCCCGTCGCACCATGACCCCCCTGATGTTCCGGATCCTGGCGGTGGCCTACCCAGAGTTGGATGGGCGCTTGAGGGCATCACAGCAGACACAAGGGGGTGAGTACACTGTCATTCTGCGGACTTTGCGCACAGTGGAGGGTTGTTGGTGTGGGAGGAGGGCTGTGGGTTTCCCTAGGCCAGGGCGAGTTCCGTAGGCTGGCCCCTCCGTAATGCAGGCCATGTGCCACTCCACCCCACCTCTGTATAGTGCCAAGTACAGTTAGACATGTCCCTGTGTCATCTATGTGGGCAGATGACACCCATAGCCATGTAGGCCATATCCCAGGAATTGCATCTGTAGAGGCCAAGAGCACGGCGTGGTGCAGGGGGCTGCTGTGTCTGTATTGTCCGCCAACGGTAGCGGTAAGCCATGCACTCAACCTGTCTTTCTTCTGTCGTCCCCCACCCTTTTCCTGCTCTCCCTGTTCTTTTGTGCATCAGCATCATCAGGCAGGAGGTACAGTGGCACCGGAGCACGAGGGAGCTGCATCCCACATGGCCATGGAGGGCCACACCACGGACTCTGAATACACCAGTGGGACGGAGGGTGAGGGGAGCTTCACGTCGGTCACCGGATCAGCAAACAGCGACACGGACTCGTCCTCCGATGGGAGCTCCCTTGTGGTGGCGGCACCATCTGTGCCTCCCACTTCTACAGGTACAGCCGCCACCCCCCCTACCAGCACCGCCCACCCAGCAGCCCCTCAGCCTTCGCTCCGTGCCCGCTCACCCAGGAGGGTGGGCATCACCTTTGCCCCAGGGACCTCAGCCCCTGCCACAGTCACCCCTGCTGCCCTCAGTGAGGAGGCCATTGACCTCCTCAGGTCACTCACTGTTGGGCAGTCTACCATTGTGAATGCCATCCAGAGTGTAGAAAGGGAGTTGCAACACACTAATGCATTCCTGGAGGGCATTCATTCTGGTCAGGCTGCCCATCATCGAACCATGCAATCTCTGGCCTCAGCACTGATGGCAGCCATTGTCCCTGTGTCTAGCCTCCCCCCTCCAACTTCCTCCACCCAGACCCAATCCCCTGTACCCCAGCCTATCCCAAGCACACCATCAGACAAGCATGCACACACCTCAACACACAAAAGTAGCTCAGGCAAACATAGGCACCACACAACCCACAGGCACTCACACAAGCATCACTCACATACAGACACAACAACATCCACTGCCTCCACAGTGTCCCCCTCCTCGTCGTTTCCCTCATCCCTCGCAGTGTCGTCTACACTCTCACCTGCATGCACTACATCTACAGGCACTAGGACTCGCACCTGAACACCCAGCACCACACCCCGCTCACCTGCACTCACCACCCCCACTACCATTTACACGTCCCCTGTGTCCACTCCCAGTGTGTCTGTGACGCCCCTCCCAAAGTACACAAACGCGGGCACCCACACACCCAACATCCATCCACCTCCCTAATTGCGACTCGCAATCCTTTTTTGCGATTCAGTAAATAGTTTACCGAATCGCAAAAATGGGTTCCAACATACCGAAGTGCATTTTGCACATCGCAAACGGCCCGATTCGCTGTTTGCGATGTGCAAAATGCTATGTACATGTAGCCCTAAGTGCAGTATATCTTTAATGATTTTGTTTGTGTGTTCATGGGAGATGGTGCTTGCCTCTCATATGTCCTGCAATACCTCCCTTACTTGAATTTTTGTCATTTGGTGGGTACTTCTGCTCTTTTGCATGAACTCCAACATCATCTTATTTTGTTGCTCTCCTATAGTGTGCATTAGAATAACATTTGGTATATTTCCAATTTATATTCTGTGTTGATGCAAGCTGTAGGTGTACCCTGTGTGATTACGTAACTGTTTTCTTTTCTACAAGGTTATATATTTTGCTGACTCTGTCACTGTATGTGAAAGTAGCACAATAGTATAAATACTTGCAATATTTTTATGCTTGTACGTTTGTTACTTACTTGTAAAATTATGAAACTACTTCTCTTTTTGTATACTTCCATGTATGTTCTGCTTAGATGTTTCATAATGTTTGTAGCAATTCAACTGGGGGTGTTCTAATGTGGAGCAGGTGCTTTATTTTCTGTTGGATGAAATAAATGTTAAGTTCATTTTAAAAGTTAATTTGTTGGTAGTTTGCTGAGGTTGAAGTCATTAGGTTTATTTTTACTCACTATTCGGGTGAGTTCATAGTTGTTTATTAATTTATGTATACTTACTTTATTATATCTTTTTGCTAGTTTCTGATAGTTAATATTTTCTTTACGGTTATCACTTTTTCAAGCCATAGTGTTTTCTTTTAGGAAGTCTGTTTAAAGAGATAGAAGATGGAGAATGTTTTATTAATTGGTTGTTTTTTTATGTTTACAATTATTAACAAGTGCTTCTTAGTTAATATATATTTTTTTCTTACTTGGTTAGGTAGTTTTTGAGATGTATATATTTCTTCTTTATTGTCTGGTCAGAGAATTCAGCAAAATGTCCATATCTTGCAGCGTTTGTTGTCTTTGAAGTATTTAATTGTTTAAATTAATGTGCCTTTTATATTGTTGATTTAATTGTTTGTCTGATTGAATTTGTCAAAGTTGTTTATCCTTTGATTTTATTGGTTGGTTTTCTTTTAGTTGTAATTTTTTTTTATCAGTTATGTCTTTCTATGCTAAACGCTAATTTACAGACCGCTTATTTACAGGTAATCAAGTAATACAGGCAGGACCACCAACCAAAAAAGACAGGCCGACATCGGCACGGAGGCCTGGAAATAGGCGGTCCAACCTCCAACACCGACAGCAGAAGAGACCAAACACTGACCATATTACAAGTTCAAAGTCGCAGTGGCGGGCAGCCATGGTGGTCAACCAATGGCAGTCTGAACCACAGTGGTCCGCGGTCACCAAAGTAATACACAACTGCACATGTGATGGATTTGAAAACAACAACACAACGTGTATGGGGAATCTTGTGAACTGGCTGGTCTGGCATGTTCAACTATTCATCAGACCACAAACATGGTGATCTAATTATTTGCATTGGGTGTGGTGGTGGTGGCCGTGTGCTCTATAAGGGGTGGGGGTGTTCCCCTTACGGAATAGGTGGTCTCACACACATTATAGTGTCATGCTTCATCATTTGACCACCTATCCCCACCCAGGTAGGATGATACCACCTGGGCGGACTCAACCTCGTCGTTAAGGGAACTCTGAGGGAGTGCTAAAATAATATCTTTCTGGATAAAGTGGGGATCCAGTTGAGTGAGAAAATATGCTAAAATTACCTAACAAATTACTGGTGTATCCTATTCCTTTAATAACGGTGTTTGTTGGTAAAATTAAAAGCAAGTGGGAGACTCTTGAATATAACGGTTCAAGGTGTGGTCTAAGTCTATATGGCCATATAAACACTGTCTCCTACTATCACTCCAACAACCACTCTTCTCCAAACAGTCATGTTTGGCAACTCACACATGAAGTGTACTCACCTGGGTGGAAGACATTTATCAAGTGTATGAAGAAAAGGGAGTGAAGTGACTGCTAAGGCCAGGAGGCTCTGTCTCTCCAACTCCAAACACAAGCCCAGTGTTCACTTGTCCAAATACTTTGTTTGTTAACTCGCAATGGAAGTGTACTCACCTGGGACGATAACTTTTGTTTACTATGTGTAGTACAGGGAATAACATAACTGCAACTCCAGGAGGGCCTGTCCCTCTACCTCCAATCACCAGCCCAGTGTGCCCTTGCCCTGGTGCATCTGTTAGTGAACTCTCAAATGAAGTTTACTCATCTAGGAGGATAACATTTGTCTAGTGTTGGGAAGAAGAGGAAGTAACCGGACTGCAAAGCCCAATAGGCCCTGTTTTGCTACCTCCAGTCACCCGCCCAGTGTCAACTTGTCACAATGCATCTGTTAGTGAACTCTCAAATGAAGTTTACTCAGCTGGAAGGATATCATTTGTCAAGTGTTGGGAAGTAGAGGGAGTGACCTGACTGCAACTCCCAGGAAGGCACTGTTCAAGTGACTGACTTCAAATAGCAGAACAGTGGTAACTTGTCCAAACACCCCTGTCTGCTATTTCTCAAATGAAGTTTACTTACCTGGGAGAGGCCAAGATACAGATCATGCTCAACTGGCCACCTGGCTCCATCTTGAACTGCTAAGCCAAGATGAAACTACTGAGGACAGGAAGGACAGCTCACCCACTGTGCAACCAAAATGGTCACCAAGGCCTCAAGATTCATCACCAGAATAACACTGGCAGCAGACACATTCACAATGCACTGACCACATGTTGACTCCAATCACAAATACAACAAACTCCTGGGTTTGCCTGCATAACAATCTAGTAGGTCTCAAAATGGTCAAAGTCACATCCTGCCCAGCCACTGTTTTGCCTGGTTGCAGGATGTAATTTTTAGCTCATCCTCCCAAGTGCTAATAACTTGCACAATTCAGCAGTTTGACTTTAAAGGAACTGGCATGCTTCACAAATGTCAGGCCAATACAACCAATAGCATGGGTACCTATCACAATAGGATAACCTGCAAATCATCTATGAACAAGGGCTTTGCTGAATGTCACTGTAATCTTTTGAAGTTAGATGTCACAATACAATCAGTAACATTGTATCTTTCACATTAACTGGTCGAGCTGTTACTGGCCACACAGAGCCGACAGAAGACACTGCCACTACCCCCATGGCTGAAGCCGTCAGTGAAGAAGGCACTCCTGAAAATCTAGGCGTGGAGGACGATTTAGGCCCGGCTGGGCAACCTGGTCAGACTCCCTGCTAGGAGTCTCACTGTGGCCACAGCAACACTTCCCAGTCCAGTTGCCTCAACATCACAGGCAGTCATTCGTCCCTCAACCTCTGTCCCGTGGACAGTGGCAACCATCTTGTGCTACCCAGTCCAGGATCCTGAGCCGTAGCACCACACCTTGGACAATAATGGTCCTGGAACCAGTTGTAGGGGGCGCCCTGTGGAAAGGGCTTAGGCCTGTGGGGGTAGGGTGCATGGGAGGAATGTTGTGGGCCAGCAAAGTGAGGCCACTGGGGATTCTTCTGGCCAGGACACCATCAGCCACATCTTGGGGGTCCATCAGGAGTCCCAAGGTGTGATGGGCCTGGTACTTGTAGAACTCCAGAAGATCAAGCAGCTGCAGAGGGACATCAGTAGGGAATGCCTCAACAGTGGGAGGCCCACAATATCAACATGGCCTCCCTAACCAGGGTTTTGAGGGACATCAACACCACCATGATCAGGAATTGTCAATAACAATCTGCCCCTTCCTTTGGTGCAGCAACACCTGGTCCTTCATCGGTGCCAGCCACTGGAAAGGGAGGTCCTGTCTGGGGAGGAACCCGACACAAACACCCCTGCCTCTGTAGCAGTAGATCATCCCACACGCAAGAGGGGACATCCAGCAAAGGCTCCACGGGGTACAGATGGCAAGACACTCACCACTGAAAGCGAATGACCTCTTCCTAAAGCAACTCCTTTGTGTGCCACATATTCACTCTGTTGACTGTTCTTCAACCATCTTCCATTTCCTATGGGAGGAGTACATTGGACTTTATACTGACAATTCTGTGGCATTGTAGGAAGTTGGCTCTGTATATACTATTTCAAAGTAAGAAATAGTGTGCAAAGAGTCCAAGGGTTCCCCTTAGAGGTAAGATAGTGGCAAAAGCAGATATTTCTAATGCTCTATTTTGTGGTAGTGTGGTCGAGCAGTAGGCTTATCAGATGGTAGTGTTAAGCACTTGTTGTACACACACAGGCAAAAATGAGGAATACACACTCAAAGACTTACTCCAGGCCAATAGGTTTTTATATTGAAAAATATATTTTCTTCGTTTATTTTAAGAACCACAGGTTCAAGATTTACATTAAACACTTTACCTGTAAGGTACTTCACTTAGATACTTTAGGAACTTTGAATGAATGAAAACAATTTCATGTACAGTCTTTGAAAAAATGGCAATAAGCTATTTTCAAAGTGGACACAGTGCAAAAATCAAAAGTTCCTGGGGAAGTAAGTAAAGGTTAGTTTTGGAGGTAGGTAAAACACTTAGAAGTCTCAAGTTTGGGGCATAGGCAGCCCACCGGTGGGGGTTCAGGGCAACTCCAAAGTTACCACACCAGCAGCTCAGGGCCAGTCAGGTGCAGAGGTCAAAAAGGTGCCCAAAACACATAGGCGCCTTTGGAGAACAGGGGTGCTCTGGTTCCAGTCTGCCAGCAGGTAAGTACCTGTGTCCTCAGGGGGCAGACCAGGGGGGGTTTGTAGAGCACTGGGGGACACGAGAAGGCACACAAAGTACACCCTCAGCAGCACAGGGGTGGCCCGGTGCAGTGAACAAAGCAGGCGTCGGGTTTTGTATAGGTTTCAATGGAGGAACCCGGGGGTCACTCTAGCGGTGCAGGCAGGCACAGGGGGGCTTCTCGGGACAGCCACCACCTGGGCAAGTCAGAGGGTCCCCTGAGGGTCACTCCTGCGTCGAAGTTCGGTTCCTTCAGGTCCTGGGGGCTGCGGGTGCAGTGTAGGTTCCAGGCGTCAGGTCCCTTGTTACAAGCAGTCGCGGTCAGGGGGAACCTCTTGATTCTCTCTGCAGGCGTCGCTGTGGGGGCTCAGGGGGGTCATCTCTGGTTACTCACGGGATCGCAGTCACCGGGGAGTCCTTCCTGAGGTGTTGGTTTTCTCCAGGTCGAGCCGGGGCATCGGGTGCAGAGTGTAGAGTCTCACGCTTCAAGCAGGAATCCTGAAGTCCTTGGAAGTTGCTTCTTTGTTGCAAAGAAGTAGCTGGTTTTAAAAAGGGCTGCTGTTCACAGGAGTTTCTTGGTCCTGTAGTCCAGGGCAGTCCTCTGAGGCTTCAGAGGTCGATGGTCCCTGTCTGATGCGTCGCTGAAGCAGGTTTTCGAAGTTGGAGACAGGCCAGTAGGGCTGGGGTCAAATCAGTTGTCATCTTCCTCCTTCTCTGCAGGCTTGTAGGTCGGCAGTCCTTCTTCTTTCTTCAGGTTGTAGGAATCTGATTTCCTGGGATCTGGGAAGCCCCTAAATACTGAATTTAGGGGTGTGTTTAGGTCTGGGAGGGCAGTAGCCAATGGCTACTGTCCTTGAGGGTGGCTACACCCACTTTGTGCCTCTTCCCTGTGGGCAGGGGGGCACATCCCTAATCCTATTGGGGGAATCCTCCAAACTCTAACTCAAGATGGAGGATTTCTCAAGGCAGGGGTCACCGCAGCTCAGGGCACCTTAGGGGCTGTCCTGACTAGTGGGTGACTCCTCCTTGTTTTTCTCATTATCTACTCCAGCCTTGCCGCTAAAGGTGGGGGCATCGGCCGGAGGGGCGGGCATCTCCACTAGCTGGGATGCCGTGGGGAGCTGTAACAAAAGAGGTGAGCCTTTGAGGCTCACCCCCAGGAGTTACAGTTCCTGCAGGGGGAGGTGAGTATCACCTCCACCCAGTACAGGCTTTGTTCCTGGCCACAGAGTGACAAAGGCACTCTCCCCATGTGTCCAGCAACATGTCTGGTGTGTGGCAGGCTGGCAGGAACTAGTCAGCCTACACTAGTAGTCGGGTATGTATTCAGGGGGCATCTCTAAGATGCCCTCTGGGTGTATTTTGCAATAAATTGCACACTGGCATCAGTGTGCATTTATTGTGCTGAGAAGTTTGATACCAAACTTCCCAGTTTTCAGTGTAGCCATTATGGAACTGTGGAGTGTTTGACAAACTCCCAGACCTTATACTCTTATGGCTACCCTGCACTTACAATGTCTAAGGTTTTGCTTAGACACTGTAGGGGCATAGTGCTCATGCACATATGCCCTCATCTGTGGTATAGTGCACCCTGCCTTAGGGCTGTAAGGCCTGCTAGAGGGGTGACTTACCTATGCCACAGGCAGAGTGAGGTTGGCATGGCACTCTGAGGGGAGTTCCATGTCGACTTAGTAATTTTCTCCCTACCAGCACACACAAGTTGTGAAGCAGTGTGCATGTGCTGAGTGAGGGGTCCCTAGGGTGGCATAAGATATGCTGCAACCCTCAGAGGCCTTCCCAGGCATCATGGCCCTTGGTACCAGGGGCACCAGTTACAAGGGACTTACCTGAGTGCCAGGGTTGTGCCAATTGTGGAGAAAAAGGTACAGTATAGGGAAAGAACACTGGTGCTAGGGCCTGGTTAGCAGGGTCCCAGCACACTTTCAAATCATAACTTAGCATCAGCAAAGGCAAAAGGTTAGGGGGTAACCATGCCAAGGATGCATTTCCTTACAGGCATCTACTCAAATATTTATCCACCATGACAGAACCCTTCATTGTTTTTTTCAACCATGCACCAATCCAAAGCACAATTTTTCAATAAATCCACCTATCACAAAGTATTTGCTTGCTTTCGTTCCACATTTTGCTATGTAGAGATGTAAGACAATGTGGAGTAAATGAGGAAGACACAAGATACTAATGCAAGGAGGGATATGTAACAGGTACAGTGTCCTGCTAAGGATTACTACCAACATACACAAACATGTTGCTACAAGTGTCTAGTCACACCAAACATTTCACTGTACAGCACATAGGAGGTCCATTTGTCTGGACTGTCTGAGCCAAGAATGGCTGACTCGTTGTGTCAATTTAGAAATACCAAGGTACAGCACCCTTGAGCACAGAAGGAAGGGCCTTGTCAGACACTGTCCTGTAGAATAGGCAAACAGAAAAGTGAATGGTGTCACCAGCTGGAGGCTTATAACATACCAAACCAAAGTAATCCAACATCACATAAACCAAGGTACTGATAAAGGGAAGTACAACAGTCCCTGATTAAAGGTTCATCAAAATCCAATGACGATGCATCTGGTGGTATGACACAAATATATGTGAGTGGTGTGGCACAGGCACTATGGCCTGCAATTAGAAAACACATCTACAGCTACATAAAGGCCATATAAAAAGAGTCTTTAGCCTTTTTGACCGGTGAATGCCTTACTTTCACTTGATAACAACATATTTCATGGCCACACGATTACACACATGATGCAATCGGCCCAACAAAGTACAATACACAAGTACAATGTGCACCTCAGACCTTCCACCCAAAGTCTGTTCAAGCTGCCTTGACACAGGTCTCATATACCCCAAATCTGTGACCTACATTACATTGAAACTTTCCATGTCCACTTCCTATCTCACGCCCCTCTGAGGAGCTCCACCTGTTGCTGCTGCTGTTGATTGGACTAAGAGCCTGCATAAATCTCAGTTTGAGGCCCATCTCCACCCGCCTTTGCCTCATCCCTAATGGCTTAGTGTAAGGAAATGCCTCCTTGGCATGGTTGCCCCCTGACTTTTTGCCTTTGCTGATGCTATGTTTACAATTGAAAGTGTGCTGAGGCCTGCTAACCAGGCCCCAGCACCAGTGTTCTTTCCCTAACCTGTACTTTTGTATCCACAATTGGCAGACCCTGGCATCCAGATAAGTCCCTTGTAACTGGTACTTCTAGTACCAAGGGCCCTGATGCCAAGGAAGGTCTCTAAGGGCTGCAGCATGTCTTATGCCACCCTGGAGACCTCTCACTCAGCACAGACACACTGCTTGCCAGCTTGTGTGTGCTAGTGAGGACAAAACGAGTAAGTCGACATGGCACTCCCCTCAGGGTGCCATGCCAGCCTCTCACTGCCTATGCAGTATAGGTAAGACACCCCTCTAGCAGGCCTTACAGCCCTAAGGCAGGGTGCACTATACCATAGGTGAGGGTACCAGTGCATGAGCATGGTACCCCTACAGTGTCTAAACAAAACCTTAGACATTGTAAGTGCAGGGTAGCCATAAGAGTATATGGTCTGGGAGTCTGTCAAACACGGACTCCACAGCACCATAATGGCTACACTGAAAACTGGGAAGTTTGGTATCAACCTTCTCAGCACAATAAATGCACACTGATGCCAGTGTACATTTTATTGTAAAATACACCACAGAGGGCACCTTAGAGGTGCCCCCTGAAACTTAACCGACTGTCTGTGTAGGCTGACTAGTTCCAGCAGCCTGCCACACCAGAGACATGTTGCTGGCCCCATGGGGAGAGTGCCTTTGTCACTCTGAGGCCAGTAACAAAGCCTGCACTGGGTGGAGATGCTAACACCTCCCCCAGGCAGGAGCTGTGACACCTGGCGGTGAGCCTCAAAGGCTCACACCTTTGTCACAGCCCAGCAGGGCACTCCAGCTTAGTGGAGTTGCCCGCCCCCTCCGGCCACGGCCCCCACTTTTGGCGGCAAGGCTGGAGGGAACAAAGAAAGCAACAAGGAGGAGTCACTGGCCAGTCAGGACAGCCCCTAAGGTGTCCTGAGCTGAGGTGACTCTAACTTTTAGAAATCCTCCATCTTGCAGATGGAGGATTCCCCCAATAGGGTTAGGATTGTGACCCCCTCCCCTTGGGAGGAGGCACAAAGAGGGTGTACCCACCCTCAGGGCTAGTAGCCATTGGCTACTAACCCCCCAGACCTAAACACGCCCTTAAATTTAGTATTTAAGGGCTACCCTGAACCCTAGAAAATTAGATTCCTGCAACTACAAGAAGAAGGACTGCCTAGCTGAAAACCCCTGCAGAGGAAGACCAGAAGACGACAACTGCCTTGGCTCCAGAAACTCACCGGCCTGTCTCCTGCCTTCCAAAGATCCTGCTCCAGCGACGCCTTCCAAAGGGACCAGCGACCTAGACATCCTCTGAGGACTGCCCCTGCTTCGAAAAGACAAGAAACTCCCGAGGACAGCGGACCTGCTCCAAGAAAGGCTGCAACTTTGTTTCCAGCAGCCTTGAAAGAACCCTGCAAGCTCCCCGCAAGAAGCGTGAGACTTGCAACACTGCACCCGGCGACCCCGACTCGGCTGGTGGAGATCCAACACCTCAGGAGGGACCCCAGGACTACTCTGATACTGTGAGTACCAAAACCTGTCCCCCCTGAGCCCCCACAGCGCCGCCTGCAGAGGGAATCCCGAGGCTTCCCCTGACCGCGACTCTTTGAATCCTAAGTCCCGACACCTGGGAGAGACCCTGCACCCGCAGCCCCCAGGACCGGAAGAACCGGACTTTCACTGGAGAAGTGACCCCCAGGAGTCCCTCTCCCTTGCCCAAGTGGAGGTTTCCCCGAGGAACCCCCCCCTTGCCTGCCTGCAGCGCTGAAGAGATCCCGAGATCTCTCATAGACTAACATTGCGAACCCGACGCTGGTTTCTACACTGCACCCGGCCGCCCCCGCGCTGCTGAGGGTGAAATTTCTGTGTAGGCTTGTGTCCCCCCCGGTGCCCTACAAAACCCCCCTGGTCTGCCCTCCGAAGACGCGGGTACTTACCTGCAAGCAGACCGGAACCGGGGCACCCCCTTCTCTCCATTCTAGCCTATGTGTTTTGGGCACCACTTTGAACTCTGCACCTGACCGGCCCTGAGCTGCTGGTGTGGTGACTTTGGGGTTGCTCTGAACCCCCAACGGTGGGCTACCTTGGACCAAGAACTGAACCCTGTAAGTGTCTTACTTACCTGGTAAAATTAACAAAAACTTACCTCCCCCAGGAACTGTGAAAATTGCACTGTGTCCACTTTTAAAACAGCTATTTGTCAATAACTTGAAAAGTATACATGCAATTTTTATGATTTGAAGTTCCTAAAGTACTTACCTGCAATACCTTTCGAATGAGATATTACATGTAGAATTTGAACCTGTGGTTCTTAAAATAAACTAAGAAAATATATTTTTCTATACAAAAACCTATTGGCTGGATTTGTCTCTGAGTGTGTGTACCTCATTTATTGTCTATGTGTATGTACAACAAATGCTTAACACTACTCCTTGGATAAGCCTACTGCTCGACCACACTACCACAAAATAGAGCATTAGTATTATCTATTTTTACCACTATTTTACCTCTAAGGGGAACCCTTGGACTCTGTGCATGCTATTCCTTACTTTGAAATTGCACATACAGAGCCAACTTCCTACATTGGTGGATCAGCGGTGGGATACAAGACTTTGCATTTGCTGGACTACTCAGCCAATACCTGATCACACGACAAATTCCAAAATTGTCATTAGAAATTGATTTTTGCAATTTGAAAAGTTTTCTAAATTCTTAAAAGACCTGCTAGGGCCTTGTGTTAGATCCTGTTTAGCATTTCTTTTAGAGTTTAAAAGTTTGTAAAAGTTTGAATTAGATTCTAGAACCAGTTGTAGATTCTTAAAAAGTATTCCAACTTTTAGAAGCAAAATGTCTAGCACAGATGTGACTGTGGTGGAACTCGACACCACACCTTACCTCCATCTTAAGATGAGGGAGCTAAGGTCACTCTGTAAAATAAAGAAAATAACAATGGGCCCCAAACCTACCAAAATACAGCTCCAGGAGCTTTTGGCAGAGTTTGAAAAGGCCAACCCCTCTGAGGGTGGCAACTCAGAGGAAGAGGATAGTGACTTGGAGGACAATTCCCCCCTACCAGTCCTATCTAGGGAGAACAGGGTCCCTCAAACCCTGACTCCAAAAATAATAGTCAGAGATGCTGGTTCCCTCACAGGAGAGACCAACACCTCTGAAATCACTGAGGATAACCCCAGTGAAGAGGACATCCAGTTAGCCAGGATGGCCAAAAGATTGGCTTTGGAAAGACAGATCCTAGCCATAGAGAGGGAAAGACAAGAGATGGGCCTAGGACCCATCAATGGTGGCAGCAACATAAATAGGGTCAGAGATTCTCCTGACATGTTGAAAATCCCTAAAGGGATTGTAACTAAATATGAAGATGGTGATGACATCACCAAATGGTTCACAGCTTTTGAGAGGGCTTGTGTAACCAGAAAAGTGAACAGATCTCACTGGGGTGCTCTCCTTTGGCAAATGTTCACAGGAAAGTGTAGGGATAGACTCCTCACACTCTCTGGACAAGATGCAGAATCTTATGACCTCATGAAGGGTACCCTGATTGAGGGCTTTGGATTCTCCACTGAGGAGTATAGGATTAGATTCAGGGGGGCTCAAAAATCCTCTAGCCAGACCTGGGTTGACTTTGTAGACTACTCAGTGAAAACACTAGATGGTTGGATTCAAGGCAGTGGTGTAAGTAATTATGATGGGCTGTACAATTTATTTGTGAAAGAACACCTATTAAGTAATTGTTTCAATGATAAACTGCATCAGCATCTGGTAGACCTAGGACCAATTTCTCCCCAAGAATTGGGAAAGAAGGCGGACCATTGGGTCAAGACAAGGGTGTCCAAGACTTCAACAGGGGGTGACCAAAAGAAAGGGGTCACAAAGACTCCCCAGGGGAAGGGTGATGAGACAACCAAAACTAAAAATAGTAAAGAGTCTTCTACAGGCCCCCAAAAACCTGCACAGGAGGGTGGGCCCAGAGCCTCTTCACAAAACAATGGGTACAAGGGTAAAAACTTTGATCCCAAAAAGGCCTGGTGTCATAGCTGTAAACAGCATGGACACCAAACTGGAGACAAGGCCTGTCCCAAGAAAGGTTCCACTCCAAACTCCCATCCAGGTAACACTGCTATGGCTAGTCTCCAAGTGGGATCAACAGTGTGCCCAGAGCAAATCAGGGTCCACACTGAAGCTACTCTAGTTTCTGAGGGTGGGGTGGATTTAGCCACACTAGCTGTCTGGCCGCCTAACATGCAAAAATACAGACAGCAACTCTTAATTAATGGGACTAGAATAGAGGGCCTGAGGGATACAGGTGCCAGTGTCACCATGGTGACAGAGAAACTGGTTTCCCCTGGCCAATACCTGACTGGAAAAACTTACACAGTCACCAACGCTGACAATCAGAGAAAAGTACATCCCATGGCAATGGTTACTTTAGAATGGGGAGGGGTCAATGGCCTGAAACAGGTGGTGGTCTCCTCAAATATCCCAGTGGACTGTCTGCTTGGAAATGACCTGGAGTCCTCAGCATGGGCTGAGGTAGAACTAAAAACCCATGCAGCAATGCTGGGTATCCCTGAACTGGTGTGTGTGAAAACAAGAGCACAGTGCAAGGCACAGGGTGAACAAGTAGAGCTGGAGTCTGGAAGAATGGCCCAGCCTACCAAGAGAACAGGAAAGTCAGTTGGGAAACCAACTGCAACACCGCAAAAGAAAGGGAACCTCTCTTCTCAGGAAGAAGTTCTGCCCTCTGAGGGAACTGAGCCTTTGGGGCTTGAACCTTATCAGGTTGAGCTCTTAGGCCCAGGGGGACCCTCAAGGGAGGAGCTGTGTAAGGGACAAGAAACCTGTCCCTCTCTTGAAGGCCTTAGGCAGCAAGCTGCTGAAGAGTCCAAGGGCAAGAAAAATGGAACACATAGGGTCTATTGGGAAGATGGACTCCTGTACACTGAGGCCAGAGACCCCAAACCTGGTGCCACTAGGAGAGTGGTAGTGCCTCAGCTGTTCAGAGAGTTCATCCTAACATTGGCCCATGACATTCCCCTTGCTGGACATTTGGGACAAACCAAGACGTGGGAGAGGCTAGTCAACCACTTCTACTGGCCCAATATGTCCAACATGGTTAAGGAGTGTTGCCTCTCCTGCCCCACCTGTCAAGCCAGTGGTAAGACAGGTGGGCACCCAAAGGCCCCCCTCATTCCACTTCCAGTGGTGGGGGTCCCCTTTGAAAGAGTGGGTGTGGACATAGTTGGTCCACTGGAACCTCCCACAGCCTCAGGAAATAGGTATATCCTGGTAGTAGTGGATCATGCTACCAGGTATCCTGAAGCTATTCCCCTTAGGTCGACTACTGCCCCTGCAGTAGCCAAGGCCCTCATTGGTATCTTTACCAGAGTGGGTTTCCCTAAGGAGGTGGTGTCTGACAGAGGTACCAACTTCATGTCAGCATACCTGAAACATATGTGGAATGAGTGTGGAGTGACTTATAAATTCACTACACCTTACCATCCACAAACTAATGGCTTAGTTGAGAGATTCAACAAGACATTAAAGGGCATGATCATGGGGCTCCCAGAAAAGCTCAAAAGGAGATGGGATGTCCTCTTGCCATGTCTGCTTTTCGCTTACAGAGAGGTGCCACAGAAGGGAGTAGGATTCTCACCCTTTGAACTTCTGTTTGGTCATCCTGTAAGAGGACCACTTGCTCTTGTTAAAGAAGGCTGGGAGAGACCTCTCCATGAGCCTAAACAAGACATAGTGGACTATGTACTTGGCCTTCGCTCTAGAATGGCAGAGTACATGGAAAAGGCAACCAAAAACCTTGAGGCCAGCCAACAGCTCCAGAAGTTTTGGTATGACCAAAAGGCTGCACTGGTTGAGTTCCAACCAGGGCAGAAAGTCTGGGTTCTGGAGCCTGTGGCTCCCAGGGCACTCCAGGACAAATGGAGTGGCCCTTACCCAGTACTAGAAAGGAAGAGTCAGGTCACCTACCTGGTGGACCTGGGCACAAGCAGGAGCCCCAAGAGGGTGATCCATGTGAACCGCCTTAAGCTCTTCCATGACAGGGCTGATGTGAATCTGTTGATGGTAACAGATGAGGATCAGGAGGCAGAGAGTGAACCTCTCCCTGATCTTCTGTCATCAGACCCAAAAGATGGCACAGTAGATGGAGTGATCTACTCAGACACCCTCTCTGGCCAACAGCAAGCTGATTGTAGGAGAGTCCTACAACAGTTTCCTGAACTCTTCTCCTTAACCCCTGGTCAGACACACCTGTGTACCCATGATGTGGACACAGGAGACAGCATGCCTGTCAAGAACAAAATCTTTAGACAATCTGACCATGTTAAGGAAAGCATCAAGGTGGAAGTCCACAAGATGCTGGAATTGGGAGTAATTGAGCGCTCTGACAGCCCCTGGGCTAGCCCAGTGGTCTTAGTCCCCAAACCCCACACCAAAGATGGAAAGAAAGAGATGAGGTTTTGTGTGGACTACAGAGGGCTCAATTCTGTCACCAAGACAGATGCTCATCCAATTCCAAGAGCTGATGAGCTCATAGATAAATTAGGTGCTGCCAAATTCTTAAGTACCTTTGACTTGACAGCAGGGTACTGGCAAATAAAAATGGCACCTGGAGCAAAAGAGAAAACAGCATTCTCCACACCTGATGGGCATTATCAGTTTACTGTTATGCCCTTTGGTTTAAAGAATGCCCCTGCCACCTTCCAAAGGTTGGTGAATCAAGTCCTTGCTGGCTTGGAGTCCTTTAGCACAGCTTATCTTGATGATATTGCTGTCTTTAGCTCCACCTGGCAGGATCACCTGGTCCACCTGAAGAAGGTTTTGAAGGCTCTGCAATCTGCAGGCCTCTCTATCAAGGCATCCAAATGCCAGATAGGGCAGGGAACTGTGGTTTACTTGGGACACCTTGTAGGTGGAGGCCAAGTGCAGCCACTCCAACCCAAGATCCAGACTATTCTGGACTGGGTAGCTCCAAAAACCCAGACTCAAGTCAGGGCATTCCTTGGCTTGACTGGGTATTACAGGAGGTTTGTGAAGGGATATGGATCCATTGTGACAGCCCTCACTGAACTCACCTCCAAGAAAATGCCCAAGAAAGTGAACTGGACTGTGGAATGCCAACAGGCCTTTGACACCCTGAAACAAGCAATGTGCTCAGCACCAGTTCTAAAAGCTCCAGATTATTCTAAGCAGTTCATTGTGCAGACTGATGCCTCTGAACATGGGATAGGGGCAGTTTTGTCCCAAACAAATGATGATGGCCTTGACCAGCCTGTTGCTTTCATTAGCAGGAGGTTACTCCCCAGGGAGCAGCGTTGGAGTGCCATTGAGAGGGAGGCCTTTGCTGTGGTTTGGTCCCTGAAGAAGCTGAGACCATACCTCTTTGGGACTCACTTCCTAGTTCAAACTGACCACAGACCTCTCAAATGGCTGATGCAAATGAAAGGTGAAAATCCTAAACTGTTGAGGTGGTCCATCTCCCTACAGGGAATGGACTTTATAATGGAACACAGACCTGGGACTGCCCATGCCAATGCAGATGGCCTTTCCAGGTTCTTCCACTTAGAAAATGAAGACTCTCTTGGGAAAGGTTAGTCTCATCCTCTTTCGTTTGGGGGGGGGTTGTGTAAGGAAATGCCTCCTTGGCATGGTTGCCCCCTGACTTTTTGCCTTTGCTGATGCTATGTTTACAATTGAAAGTGTGCTGAGGCCTGCTAACCAGGCCCCAGCACCAGTGTTCTTTCCCTAACCTGTACTTTTGTATCCACAATTGGCAGACCCTGGCATCCAGATAAGTCCCTTGTAACTGGTACTTCTAGTACCAAGGGCCCTGATGCCAAGGAAGGTCTCTAAGGGCTGCAGCATGTCTTATGCCACCCTGGAGACCTCTCACTCAGCACAGACACACTGCTTGCCAGCTTGTGTGTGCTAGTGAGGACAAAACGAGTAAGTCGACATGGCACTCCCCTCAGGGTGCCATGCCAGCCTCTCACTGCCTATGCAGTATAGGTAAGACACCCCTCTAGCAGGCCTTACAGCCCTAAGGCAGGGTGCACTATACCATAGGTGAGGGTACCAGTGCATGAGCATGGTACCCCTACAGTGTCTAAACAAAACCTTAGACATTGTAAGTGCAGGGTAGCCATAAGAGTATATGGTCTGGGAGTCTGTCAAACACGGACTCCACAGCACCATAATGGCTACACTGAAAACTGGGAAGTTTGGTATCAACCTTCTCAGCACAATAAATGCACACTGATGCCAGTGTACATTTTATTGTAAAATACACCACAGAGGGCACCTTAGAGGTGCCCCCTGAAACTTAACCGACTGTCTGTGTAGGCTGACTAGTTCCAGCAGCCTGCCACACCAGAGACATGTTGCTGGCCCCATGGGGAGAGTGCCTTTGTCACTCTGAGGCCAGTAACAAAGCCTGCACTGGGTGGAGATGCTAACACCTCCCCCAGGCAGGAGCTGTGACACCTGGCGGTGAGCCTCAAAGGCTCACCCCTTTGTCACAGCCCAGCAGGGCACTCCAGCTTAGTGGAGTTGCCCGCCCCCTCCGGCCACGGCCCCCACTTTTGGCGGCAAGGCTGGAGGGAACAAAGAAAGCAACAAGGAGGAGTCACTGGCCAGTCAGGACAGCCCCTAAGGTGTCCTGAGCTGAGGTGACTCTAACTTTTAGAAATCCTCCATCTTGCAGATGGAGGATTCCCCCAATAGGGTTAGGATTGTGACCCCCTCCCCTTGGGAGGAGGCACAAAGAGGGTGTACCCACCCTCAGGGCTAGTAGCCATTGGCTACTAACCCCCCAGACCTAAACACGCCCTTAAATTTAGTATTTAAGGGCTACCCTGAACCCTAGAAAATTAGATTCCTGCAACTACAAGAAGAAGGACTGCTTAGCTGAAAACCCCTGCAGAGGAAGACCAGAAGACGACAACTGCCTTGGCTCCAGAAACTCACCGGCCTGTCTCCTGCCTTCCAAAGATCCTGCTCCAGCGACGCCTTCCAAAGGGACCAGCGACCTCGACATCCTCTGAGGACTGCCCCTGCTTCGAAAAGACAAGAAACTCCCGAGGACAGCGGACCTGCTCCAAGAAAGGCTGCAACTTTGTTTCCAGCAGCCTTGAAAGAACCCTGCAAGCTCCCCGCAAGAAGCGTGAGACTTGCAACACTGCACCCGGCGACCCCGACTCGGCTGGTGGAGATCCAACACCTCAGGAGGGACCCCAGGACTACTCTGATACTGTGAGTACCAAAACCTGTCCCCCCTGAGCCCCCACAGCGCCGCCTGCAGAGGGAATCCCGAGGCTTCCCCTGACCGCGACTCTTTGAATCCTAAGTCCCGACACCTGGGAGAGACCCTGCACCCGCAGCCCCCAGGACCGGAAGGACCGGACTTTCACTGGAGAAGTGACCCCCAGGAGTCCCTCTCCCTTGCCCAAGTGGAGGTTTCCCCGAGGAACCCCCCCCTTGCCTGCCTGCAGCGCTGAAGAGATCCCGAGATCTCTCATAGACTAACATTGCGAACCCGACGCTGGTTTCTACACTGCACCCGGCCGCCCCCGCGCTGCTGAGGGTGAAATTTCTGTGTGGGCTTGTGTCCCCCCCGGTGCCCTACAAAACCCCCCTGGTCTGCCCTCCGAAGACGCGGGTACTTACCTGCAAGCAGACCGGAACCGGGGCACCCCCTTCTCTCCATTCTAGCCTATGTGTTTTGGGCACCACTTTGAACTCTGCACCTGACCGGCCCTGAGCTGCTGGTGTGGTGACTTTGGGGTTGCTCTGAACCCCCAACGGTGGGCTACCTTGGACCAAGAACTGAACCCTGTAAGTGTCTTACTTACCTGGTAAAATTAACAAAAACTTACCTCCCCCAGGAACTGTGAAAATTGCACTGTGTCCACTTTTAAAACAGCTATTTGTCAATAACTTGAAAAGTATACATGCAATTTTTATGATTTGAAGTTCCTAAAGTACTTACCTGCAATACCTTTCGAATGAGATATTACATGTAGAATTTGAACCTGTGGTTCTTAAAATAAACTAAGAAAAGATATTTTTCTATACAAAAACCTATTGGCTGGATTTGTCTCTGAGTGTGTGTACCTCATTTATTGTCTATGTGTATGTACAACAAATGCTTAACACTACTCCTTGGATAAGCCTACTGCTCGACCACACTACCACAAAATAGAGCATTAGTATTATCTATTTTTACCACTATTTTACCTCTAAGGGGAACCCTTGGACTCTGTGCATGCTATTCCTTACTTTGAAATAGCACATACAGGGCCAACTTCCTACACTTAGTGCCCATCCGTACCTGTCTTTGTGTGTCTATTTGATTTCTGTCATCTTTTTTCTTCCTGTCTCTTTTTCTCCTTTTGAACACTTTTTGCACCTTTTCCTCCTTGTGGACCATCCCTGCCACTACTGCCCCTGCAGCCCCACCCTCCCCCTATGAAGCACTTTTGCGCCCTCCTGCATCCCAGCTAACCAGACTTTCCCACTTCTCTCCCCTTCTAAATGGTGGCCACGTTGAAGGCACACCAAAGTCCGTTTGCACCCCTCCGCGATTGGACCGCACCCTGGTTCCCACACCACCCACCGGTACGACACCAGCGTTCTGCACACCCTCAACTCTGGAAGAACCTCAGCCTACTACCAAGAGGATCGAAGGAACACTCATGGACCTTTCTCCTGCCTCTCCTGCTCCCTCACCTGCCATTACACGCCAACTGCCCCTCCCAGAGCTCAGACGGACACCTTAAGTGCTTACTCCTCAACACCCGCTCCCTAGCCAAACACATAGTAGAAGTCTAAGACCTCCTCGACTCAACCACTCCTGACGTCGCCTTCCTCACAGAGACCTGGATCACCCCCAGACATCACCACTGCCATTCCCAATGGCTACAAAATCATCCACAAAGACAGAATCAATCAACCAGGAGGAGGAATTGCCATAGTCTACAGGAACACCCTACATCTCTCAACCACAGAACCAGCCAACCACCACTGAAAATCTATACTTCCAAATTCAGACAAACCTGAACACCTCCCTTCATGACACGCTCGTCTACAGGCCACCCGGACCACAACCACAGCTCTGCAAAACCTTTGGTGACCTTATCGCCCCCACACACTCTCCTCCACTGACTACATCCTACTCAGAGACATCAACTTCCACCTTGAAAACTGCACGACCTTAACACCTCATCCTTCCTGGAGAACCTCGCCAACCTCAGTCTCAAGCACCTAGTCAACCTCCCCACCCACTCAGCAGATCACACCCTCGACCCCGATGGGCAGAAACTGGCGCAAAGTCACTGAAACCCAGCTCACCGATGCCCTCAGCCACTCCCCCCTCCACACAGGATGCCACAATCGCAAACGACTCAGCTCGCAACCTGCACGCTGGATTACAGAATGCATCAACAACACAGCCCCCCTCAGCAAACCCGCCGGAAACCAGTACCGGTAAAACCAAACTGGTTCACGACAGAACTCCAAGAATCCAAACGCAACTGCAGACGAATGGAACGAAAATGGAGGAACAGCAACAAAACTGTAAATTGTATAGCCTACAAAGACACAGTCACCACGCACCACCAGCGCATTCCAGCCGCCAAGAAAGCCGCCACTCAAGAACGTTCACTACAGCAAGGAGCTATTCACTAAAGTCAAGGAATTCATGAACCCCCGGATCAGAAACCTCATTTATCCCCACCTCTCAAAACCTCTGCGACAACCACGCCACCTTTTTCCATGAAAAATCCAGGACATATTTGAAGGGTTCAAGAAACAAAACCCACTCCAACCGCCCACCACCATCACCAAGGACCCCACGCCACAGACCCTGAACCACTGGACCCCTATCTCTACAGAAGACACCTGGCAACTAATGAACTCCATCCATTCAGGGCCCCCTCAGCCCCGTGCCCACACCACTTCTTCAACCTGGCCAGCGCCACCATTGCACCAGAGTGCTGCCGGACTATCAATGCCTCCATCGAAACTGCCACCTTCCCATCCAACTGGAAACACGCAGAGATCAACCTTCTCCTGAAGAAACCTTCCACCTACCCAAAGAAAATGAAAAACTACAGACCCATCTTGCTGCTCTCCTTCCCAGCCAAGATAACAGAAAAGGCCATCAATATGCACCTGGTGGTGTTTCTCGAATCAAACCAAATTCTGGACCCGTCACAGTCTGGATTCAGGAGTAACCACAGCACAGAGACAGCCCTCCTCAAAGCCACAGACGACTGCTGCGTCATACTGGGGCACGGAGATACATCCGCCCGGAACATCCTCGACCTCTCTGCCGCATTCGACACAGTTTCCCACTCCACCCTCTGCACCAGACTCCATGACTATGGCATCTGTGGCAAAGCACTGAAATGGATTTTATCCTTCCTGACCGGAAGAACCCAGAGTGTCAGACTCCCACCATACACTTCAGTGCCCAAAGAAACATGCTGCAGACTACCCCAGGGACCCTCACTAATCCTGACTCTCTTCAACATCTACATGGCCCGCTTGCTAAGATCGTCAAACAGAATGGACTAAACATCATGTCCTATGCCAACGACACCCAGCTGATCCTCTCCCTGACCAACGACCCATCAACAGCCAAGAGAAATGTCCACAACGGCATGACATCAGTTGCCGCCACTGTCACATCGGTGGTATGCAACCTTGTAATGTGTCTGGCGGCAACACAAGCTCTGCCAGCCTGTTTGTGCTGCCATGTGACCGCGACGGTCTGTGCTGCCCGCAGCTGTCTTTACTCCATAGGCCAGCATGACTCGTATTACGACGGTCCAACCACCACCCTGATGGCGGTCAGACCACCACCACCCCCATGGAGGTCAAAGGACCACCAAACTCGCAATGAGGCCATAAGTGTTTGTAATTTTTTGGGTTTGTATTGTTATGATTTTAGTTATTTAATTTATTGGGCTGGATGGTAAATAGTTTGGTAATGTAATATATTTATATTTCATTTAAATGTGTATAAAATGTTTTAGGTTTATTTCTACTAATTGTTTTAGTACAAAGTATTTTTTATATTTATTAATGTTAATTTAATTATTTTGTTGCTATTATTGTAGTCGATATTGTGTGAATTGATATTTATGAAATACTATACGTTAATTTAAAGGTGAAGATATTTTTTCTTCTGATATTTGTGTTGTCGATATAAGTAAAAATCTATAATCTTAACAACGATTATTGTGTTCTTGATATTTGGGGCCACATGTACGTAGCATTTTGAATGTCGCAAAAAGAGAATCGAGCCATTTGCGATGTGCAAAATGCACTTTGGGATGTACAGACCCATTTTTGTGATTCGGTAAACTATTTACCGAACTGCAAAAAGGGTATGCGAGTCGCAATTAGGAAGGGGTGTTCGCTTCCTAATTGCGAGTCGCAGTCCCATGTATGATTGTTTTGTGACCGCGAATGCAGTCACAAAACAATTGCAGTTAGCACCAGTATCAAACTGGTGCTAACCCATTCACAAACGCGATGGGGTCCCCATGGGACCCCCTCCCCTTTGCGAATGGCTCTGAAAAAATTTAACGAAAACGTTTCATTTTTTGTTTTTGAAATGCATCTTGTTTTCCTTTAAGAAAAACGGGCTGCATTTTTTGTTAAAAACTGCTTTATCTAAAAGCAGTCACAGACATGGTGGTCTGCTGTCTCCAGCAGGCCACCGTCCCTGTGAGGGCGGCCATTCACAAGGGGGTCGCACATTGCGACCTACCTCATGAATATTCATGAGGTAGGTCATTTGCGACCCCCTTGCGAATCGCAAACAGTGTCATTGACACTGTTGAACATAAGGTTTTGCGACTCGCAGATTGCGAGTCGCAAATCCTATATTTCGTTCCTATATTTCATACATGTGGCCATTGGTGTTTTACTGGTTACATATAGAAAGTCAATATTTTTTTTATAAATATTTATTTTTCAATATTGTTGAGTTTCAGTATTGTATGCATAAAAATTATGTCAGGGATCCAGACCTGGGCAATCCATGTAAGATGAGATGAGTCAATACTGCTATACACAAACAAGGAGTATCTCCTTAAACAGCAGTCACAGAATACTACACTATAAATGTAGTACTATCACACATCGGCATGCATTAATGCAATTAGCATTTTCACAGATGATACATGCATCAGATGCTCACACAAGAAGGCAGATATTCTACATCTGGCCTGGTTATGCCCTGAAATAGCAAAATAGAAGAAGGAGATATAATTGGCTCTAGAGGATATGACAGAACATGAGGTAATATATTCACCACTATTGGCGCTATTGGGAGATGTGAGGCATATCCCAGCACCAGTGAGGCTATTCGCTGCTCTAGCTCTCATTTTAGCGAAGAGTAAAGTGGCAATGCGTAAGAGGCATGGGTCCAGTTCCTGGAGTAGCTGACTGGATCAACGATTTCACTTTCTATAGCAACACCTCGGAAACATCTGCTTTGTACTTCCAAGTATATCTTGTCCTCTGGACATTTTGGCTCTCATATTACAACACTTACACTAGACAAACACACAGTAAACATGCAAGAAATTCAGGGCCTGATTTATACTTTTTTTAGAGCTACATTTGCATCATTTTTGACGCAAAAGCAGTGCTAACTTACAAAAAATAATTGAATTTTGTATGTTTGCGACGTTTTTGAGTCAAAAAATGATGCTAATGTGGCACAAAAAAAGTATAAATCAGGGCCACAGTGTTCCTGCACTTTCAATTTGAGTAGACTCGTTTGTCATATGATGTCTGATCAAAATATGCTCTATTATTTGGATATCGAAGGTGTCATTTTCTAATACATAAATTAATGATAACACAGTGATTTGTTACTTAAGAATTTGTCTGGGTGTATGTACTTGAAATATGTAAATCTTTTTTTTTTAAATAGATGGAGTGAACATCGATCTAACATCAGTATCACAACATTCAGACCAACAAGGACACCAAGTGAGTCAAATTAAGGGGCATATTTATCATGATTTTGTTCGCCCTTGAGCCCTCTTGAACGGTGCAAGGGCAATGCAAAACCTAAGTCAGATTTATCAAGCCATGCAAGGCCACCTTCTGTGTCCCTGACTGGCTTGATAAATCTGGAGTATCGCAAGACAGCGCAAATTGCTGCCTTGCATTACTCTGCCCTAGGGAGATGTTCCGTGGTTGCAGCATGGGTTTTTCCATTGATACACCCATGGATTTTGGCTTATTCCCAGATTTACCAACACTGGTAAACTTGGGAATGCGTCATAATGCTACACCTTCCCAGGGGAAGTGCAACAAGGAGAAATATCTTTATTTCTCCTAATGTTTCCTCTTTCTAAGTGTGCTGTATTCTGCAGCATAAACAGAAAGAGGCAAATACCTCTGATGATGGTGTCTGTGCAGGAAGGTGCCCCTTCTGCAGAAAAACAATCCTGCCTAGAATGTAGGCACCCTTGCACCATGGTGCAAGGGTGCCTGAGTTGAAGCAAAGCAGCACATTGTGAGCCAGCACAAGGAAAGCACAGGAATGCGCCATGTCATGTTAAATACAGCACATTTCCTCCATTTCATTTAGCACAGCGCCGCAAGGTGACTTGCTGAGCGAAATAATGATAAATCTGCCCCTTACTGTCTAATATTGGAAGTGATAACAATTAAAGTAAGAAAAGATTGCATAAAACAAAACGTATTGCATAGAGAAATGTTTTGGATTAATATCCTCAAAAAAGTTGAACCAGAGGGCTTCAATTAAAAACACTTTTGATTTAATTACTAATTTAACTGGTAAGTAAACAATATTGAAAATACGCAGATGTGGCCCTGAGGAATGTTTTAATACCAACAGAAACTTAACAAAGACTGACATAGGCTGCAAATACTAAAGGAAATATTAACTACATTCAATTCGGACAGAGAAAGGAGGAAGTGGCTACCCGCACATAGAAACACCGATTTAATTCAAAGAAATGCACAATTTAAATTGCGTTGAATAAATAATTGAATTCGTAAGTAAACAATATTTGAAATACAGATGAGCAGAGTGGTTAATTGCAAAAAGCACAATAGTAACAACAAAAGACTAATAGGGACAGTATTTAACTATAAAGACAATACAGAAAGAATAATCACAGAACATGGAAGTTAGACACCGAGGAGGTGAAGTGGGTTACATTACCAACAAATGATGAATGGAGGGCGCTATATCCCATTACTGCAAGCATTTCTGGAATAGGTGTTCAGAAGGCACTGGAGCCAAGTTTGATGAAACATCATAACAACATAAACATACTATACATAAGAACGTAAGTTGAACTTTTATATTTATCCTTCTCTTCTTTCCTTAAATTCCACAAGAAGCCAAAGACCTGGCTTTTCAATTAACCACCCTGCCTTAGGCTGGACCAGACACACACACCTGCTCAGTGCCAGGATACCCTTGCAGGTGAGAGTGCACTTTACAAATATACATAATATAACATAATATGATATGTTTCACTCTATGTTACAGAAAACACAATAAGGAGTAAATATACCTTTTCCTGAAGAAGAAGCAATAAGCCTCAAAATGCACAGGGGTGGAAAACAAATGAGATACAAGTCATAAGATTGAATCTGGACATAACAATAAGTGAGACCAGTCTATTATCTTGATAGAAGAATGATATGATTAAAGGATGATAAGAAAACAATGAGCGATTAATTGTCATTGTAGTGAATCCTAGTTTATTTTAATGGGATAACAGGAGTTAGCTTAACCTCTGGCTTGCAGACTCGTGCCCCCATCACCTAGTGACTTTTAATCTACTTAGCTTGCTCTGCCTTAGCCCATTTAATTATTTAATTCTTCTAAAATGGCTGCCTTGTTTATAAATAGGCCACTTGTTATGCTTTGCATTATCAGTGCCACCGCGCTAAGGCGTCAAGATCAAGCAATAAAGATAAACAAACAGTAGGTGTTCACACTTCGGGATTTTCCCTCTCTATACTTTCGAGGGATTGTTTATATTAATTGCCGTCCCAAGCATGTCTGTTATCTATTGTTTGGGAACAGACCTACGTCAGGGGTCCTGGTAGATCTGTATAAATACATCGCACTTTAGACAGATAATCAGAGGGATTCCGACCAGAGGGCATCACCACCATCGCTGATACCGATGCTGAAGTCATCTTGACGCTGACCCAGTCTTCGTGTCCCTGCGGAGTCTAAGATAAAGACCTCATTCCAAGGTAACAAGGGTTGGGGGCTCCTCTCATGGACATGGCATTGGCAGATTAGGTTTAGAAAACCCAGCTCTCCTTTAGGTAGGAGGTTAGGCCTCTCACATTAGGGTATTAGGGCATATTACATTGCGTTATATCTTTTCTATGCATTGCAAGATGGTGGGGGCCTTTGTAATAATGACTCTCGTCTTCACAATTCTGTTTCTTGCATTATTCATTATCCTGATCATTGCAGCCCATGCAACTTATCGCAAATTTCAGTTGTGTTAAATAAAAACTATTGAAACTCTACTGCATCTTTGTCATTGCCTGTGTTTGTATGAGACATGATATATTTGTGCGAAAGGGGTAATCTCCGTTTAACCACGACACTCCCTGAGATGTCTTATTCTCGAGTCCATGCGTACAGGCTGCCACAAATCACCTTTTACTATTGTATTTCTTGTGAGGTGCTGCTAGTGAGCCGGTAAGGTTGGGACAACAGTTGTGACTTGTTGTAGGATAGGCATAGTCGCCAACAAGCTAAAGTACTGTCATCCTTTAACCAGCAGTCTTGCCTAAGGCAAGAGTCCAAACTACGACATGGCGCCACCAACGATGGTGTTTAGGCACTAATTTACGGATACCCCGACTATCACTGTCTCACAGACAACAGGTACCCTAAGTACCATTATACAGAGAAGTCCGTGGTCTTTGGGAAAATCCTCCTTAGCTGAAAAGGTATCACCTAATTAAGCTGTAGGTTGTTCGAGCTCAAACTCATAAGAGGACTAATACTCCCCCTTTTGGTGTTCCGTTTTTTCTAAACAAAAATGGCTGCTGCCATAGACATTCCTGAAAATGCTAGACATGCACTAACACAACATTTATTAACGCATGGCCTCACAGATGAGGGCGGGGATGTTACTCTTATAATAGAAGCTAATGAGGCATACCAAACAGAAAGATTTTACTGTTGGGTCACCTTTCCTGAGGTAGACCAAAGAAGACATACATTCCACACATATGAAATTGCAAACTTACCTTTATGGTACAGAGCATACCAGTATCATGAAATATCGCTCACATACCAAGAGCATCAGAACTGGTTTGAAGGCACCCTACCACATGTATTACAAAGAGTGAGGCTAGGTCCCTTAAGTAATGACGGACCAACATGGCCTATGTTTGCCACATACACACCTCACCCAGGTATACAAAAGATGCCAATTGCAGATCTGCGAGATTTATATAATGAATTAGTGACATTATCTAGACGATTAGTTCAGTTCGTAATGCGAACATTGAACACAACACCAGCGTGTCCAGCACCGCCAGCACCTGGTGGTTACCAATTGGCTACTGGGATTAATCCACAAACAGTGCATACTATCATGGGTAAAGTTCCCGTGGAACGGGAAAGAATACCGTTCTGGATTGCTCAGAAAACTAATCAGCTGGAAGCTGTGTTTCCCCATACAGGACCACAGGAAAAGCATAGACTCCTCACTATGTGCTTTCCCTTTGGGATTGTTCCCTCGGTGGATGACTGCGCCACATGGGGTACATTCTTCACTGCTATATACACTACCACACATGGTACCCCGACACTTGCCAATTTACCGGAAGTGTTAAAACAAATACAAAATGAGCACGGGGCTCCACCGGCCTTGGATTTGGGGATGAAATAAATGCGTAACTTTGACGCGGTTTCCTCAATAATACTCAGTAATATTAAAGGGGAAGTGGGAGCACTGGCGATACGCCAGCGTCTCTGGCAAACTCCACACCAGGAATAAGAGAGACAGCTACCGAAAATTATTTCCGATACCTATACTAGTATAGGGCGGGATAGTTTGGGAGCCAAGCCAAAGAAATTGGAGTTACAAGGTACCACCCATACGGAAGGTACTAAGCAGGCACAAGAGGGCCCTAAGAAGCGCAGGGACAAACAAAAATATTTTAAAGATAGAAGAAATAAGAGAGCTGATTCTCCCCACCAGAAGAACTCCGAAAGGAGATGCAATCTCAGAAATAGGGAGAATATTAAAACTCCTGACAGATATACTGATTCACGTCCCTCTTCTTCCTTTCAGGACACACCGGATAGACGTAGCGAGAGAGGGGGCCGTCCAGATCGACGTCCTGAATACGTGAAAGAAAAAAAAGACTTGCAGCAGTCTACCATTAAAAAAGAAGAAAAGACTCCTCAGCAATGGTCACAGTTTAAAAAGAAAAAGGTGGCAGCACTGACAGCAAACAAATGCCAGTATTCTTGAGAACACTGTTGAGGAACAAGATGCGGGCAGTGACTCTGTTAGACAGCGCAGCAGAGGTCACGATATGTCGCCAGAGTCTGAAAGATCATCTGGATGTGACAGCAACTAGCGATTTATTCGCAGTTGATACAGCAGACGGCCACGTTCTCCCCCCGACAGGGTTTATAATTTAAAAATTCAGATAGAGGGAGACGTGGAGTGCACCATTAGTGTGATATTTTGGGATGAACTTACTAGTGATATCCTATTAGCCGAAAGAGATTGTCTGTCACGATCTGAATGCTTCTTACCGCAATTGTTTGTCAATCTCAAGGCACCACCTGGTCTCTTGCTAGTTCTGGACTGACCAAGGTAAGGGCGACCCTTTCCAGCAGCCACGGTGCTGCTGATAGAGTAACACCAAGCAGACAGTGACCTCCAGAAGGAGTCCCAGAGGAAAAAACCCAGTCCTGGGAAAAACCTCAGAAGCAAGGAACTCCTAGAAAGGAGGTAAGAAAAAAGAGAAGCGTAATATAAACTGGAAACAGCAATACTGCAGCCAAGAAAAAACAGGAGAAGTCCAAAAATCACCGGAAACAAGAGCGAGGAGCACCACCAGAACAGAAGTGTTTGCAACGCAAGGAACAGAAGACCAACTGTGCTTATATACTGGAAAACAGGAAGTGACACGCAGGAAGTTCCAAAGACACCATCTTGAATTGGGAAAAGCCACATTTGAGTGAATGGAAAAACCGCCATGGTGTAAAAGAGGAAGCAAAGCATGCTGGGAAGGAAACACAGTCTCCTGGGACGAAGAAAATATCGCTAAGAGGAAAACCATAAAGAAAGAGAAAACAAGAAAGAAGAAAAAAGGCAGAAAGAATAGGTAAGAGAGATTATAAGGGCAAAAAAGCGGGTGCAGCGCGAAGCAGCACCTAAAGAAAGATTGACTGGTCACGCTGTGGACCGAAAAATAGGCAGCGGCCCAAAATGTGGCTCAAAACACGGCCTGCTGCAGAAACGGCTGTCCAGGGCTTGAACCACCGATCTGACTACGGTCCGCAAGTGGGGCGGCGCAGGTCCTTGCAGCGTCACATTGGCCACCTGAACACGTCCGTAAGCTCCCGCATGGGGAAAATGTCATTTTGCCTTCTTTCTCCGATCTTGTTCTGGAAGCAGAAAAAGAAGCCTATGCTGCTGAATGGGCTTTAGCGCAGGCACCTGCGTTATATCGCAATCATGTAGGTTGGGACAAGGAGTCTCCTTGTCATGTTATTCCCGTTAGGCCTACACCCCAACCGCAGCCACAATATCCTGTCAAACATGAAGCGAAAGCTCCGGTGAGGGAAATCCTCACCCAGCTTGAGTACCAGGGAGTAATTGAGCCCTGTACATCTGCAATGAATAATCCGTTATTCCCCGTTGCAAAGCTGGACCATTTATATAGAATAGTCATTGATTATAGACATTTAAATAGTCATACACGCACATATGCTATACAAAATTCACACAGCACAGCACTAATAAACAAGTGCGTAAAAAATATAAAACAACATTAGACATATCAAATGGCTTTTTCTGCCAGAATTTAGCACATGAAAGTCGGGACCTGAGTGCATTTTCGTTTGGCTTTCAGAAATGCTTTTGTCATTTACCTCAAGGCTGTAAAAATAGCCTGGGTCTATTTTCAGCCTGTGTAACATCAATATTACATGATATTGATTCTGAGGTGTTATCCTACGTGGATGACATATATCTCACAGACGATGACTTCGACATTCATCTTGCAAGGGTCGATCGGATCGTTTTGGGATTTGCATACCTCGGTTACAAATTCAACTTTAAGAAAAGCGAGATCGCCTTTCTCAGTGTTTTATTCCTGGGATATGAGCTATCAAACGAGGGAAAGAGTCTAGCACCGCACTTTCTGGAGAAATGTGCTCAACTGCACCCTTCCAACACACTTAGGAAACTACAGTCATTACTCGGTTTCTTTCATTTTGGCAGAACGTACATTCCAGATTATGCACAACATATCAAGCCACTTTATGACTTGGTTCAGCCCAATTTTTCTAGCAGACACTGGACGGTTGAACACACACGCATCCTTAGGAAGATGCAACAGGACATGCTAGAAGCTAAACACTTGCACACACGTGACAATAAAACAAATTTGGTCATCAGAATAATTGCTGGTGCCATTGGTTTTACTTATGTCACCTTCAACGAGAGTGACACAGTACCTATAGCATATAAATCACATTTATACTCCAATGCAGAACAGCGTTTTGCACCTACAGAAAAGATTCTGACGGCATTTCAGATGGCCGTCATAAAAGAGACACCACTTGCCCAGGGGAAACTTATTATTGTTGTCTCCCCGGTGCCGGCCTTAGAGGCTGTCACCAAAGCAGGCGTTCCTAACGCTAAAGCATTACATCCATGTTGGATTCAATGGGCAACGTCTCTGACTGATGTCGAATACATTTTTTATCCAAAACTTCAGCCACAAGAGTTTCTCCAGTACGAACAAGAGTACCCCGCTCCTCTAAATATCTTGCCACTAGACAGATACCATACTGTCATATACACTGATGGTTCAGCACAACTGGCTGTAGGTACTAACCATCAATACTCAGCAGCTTGCGCAGCTGTGATCGGAGTGATGGAAGATGGAGTCTTCTACCCTCACAATACTTACACGCAGACCTTAGGGGACTGCACAGTTGGCTGAAGTTAAAGCTCTAATACTAGCGCTCGAACATACCGAGCCAGGAAGCCTGACTTTGATAGTCTGTGACTCATACTGCTGCGTTCAGTCATACATGATTATGTTAATCATTGGAAGCTGAAGGGGCTTAGAGATTCTAAAGGGAACACCATTAAACACAAAATATTGTGGGGGGGGGTGGCTGATCTTAAGGATAAGCTACTGTGTGTCCATGTAGTACATACATTGGGCCACCAACGTGTAGGAGTAGACGTTACCGGTAATACATTGGCTGATGAAGCGGCCAAGGCAGCAGTAGCTACGGCTTCTGTGGCTGCAGTGACTGGTTCACAGACGAGATTGGATAATGAAACATTGACTGCCGTGAAAGTTTCAGCTGCAGGCAAGCCCCTTCCGAAGGGATACCCTACGAACTATACTTACTATATCAGTGCGCAGAATGTTGCCTACGCAACAATTCCTTGGGTTGGAGATCGAGTGATCCCCCAACGAAGACCAGAGATTAGATCTAGTAAAAGCAGCGCATGAGGGTGTCCCTTCTGCACATGCTGGTATATCGGCCACGATAACACTTACAGAAATGCTTTTGGTGGCCTGGTCTATGCAGACGAACAAAAAAGTATGTCCTTTGCTCTGACATTTGCCAGCAGATAAAGGGCTCTAATATTAAACGCACACCGCAGACATCCCTCTTAGTGTCCAATAGGCCACCTCAGTGTGTGTACCTGGACCATTGTGGTCCCTTACAGACTGATGGTGCATACAAATACATTCTAGTCGCTGTAGATTCTTGTTCTAGATTCCTGTGGGTATGGCCACAGCGGTCGGCTGACGATCGGACTGTTATATAAGACTTGCTGATCTTGATCTGTACATATGCGGTTGCAGCATTCCATTCGGACCAGGGACCTGCATTTGCCTCTAAGGAATTCAGGGACACCATGGGGATGATGGGTGTTGAACTCCATTACTCCTCACCATACCATACCATACCATCCCGAGAGAAATTTGGTCTTGGAGAGGCGGAATCGTGATCTAAAGCAGTCCTTAACAGCTTGAGTATTAGGTTCATGCCGCAGCTGGTTACATCACCTATATGGGGTCCAGAGAGCACTGAATAATCTGCCAAGACGGTCCTTGGGGGGACGCACTCCATATGAGGTTCTCTTTGGGATACCTATGTATGTCCCAGATCTTGATGCCCCTGGTATGGTGGCAGCAGAAACACCATTTGACATAAATGAACGTCTCACTGTTTTACAGGAGCTTCAGCAATTTCATGATGATATAAGTGCTGACACCTTAGGAATAAGGGATTTAGCGAAAACTTCTACTGGGTGGATTCCTAAAATTGGGGATCTGGTTCATGAGAAGATCGCTGTGAAGAAGGAATTCGGTCCATCATACAGAGCACCTGTACCGGTCTTGGGAATCCAAGGTACCAGGACTGTCATCTTACCACCGCTGTCCAGCTCTACAACAAACAGATTCATTTCCATCGATGACATCAAATTACACCATGTGGCCGATCCTTCACAGTAGACCAAGAGGCCCCTGGGGTGGTTCCCGATCCCCTCTCACTACCCAACAGGACATACATTTACATAGTAAGATGAACAACGTTACTAAGGACTATGCAACAATGTCCAACACTGTTCCAGATACCTCCTCGACCATGCGGATGGCGGAAAATTAACTCTTGCTAGTTCCTGTCACCACTTCAGTGACCACTCCCGTCCAAGATTTGGCTGTTTTTTACACAAACACATCACAGGCTAATAACACCTCCACATGAAGTGGACCAAAGTACAGGTAGTGCACCAGCTCCCGTGTTTGCAGAGACTGCCTCTGGCTATTTCATTGACATTGATGACTTTTCTTCAGACTCATACACTACTGTGATTGACAATGTTTCAAAAAGGAGTAAGCTGTATCAATGGCTTAAAAGAACTATTTGATATACCCATGGAACTATTTATGGTTCTGTTTGACATTTTTTGCATTATTTTTATGGATTGGGTTTGTGACTGTTTACTTTTTGCTCATAAATGGTCACGATATTCCTGATTGCTCCTCTGTTGAGCCTGTTGATGAAGTTTTAACTCCATATCATTCCCCACATAAGGTCCAAAGAGACTTGTCCCCTGTAAATGTTACAGCAATACCGATTTCTGATGGGATTGTGTGGGACAAAGTTCCATTTGAAATATACGGGCCTACAGAAATTATTAAAATACCATACGTGTTCAAAATTTCTATGACAGATGTAACTACATCTGATGTTGTCTCTGATGATTGGGATGTCCAAACAGTTGATTCCATGCTAACTGAAATGAAGGACTATTCCGCCTTTGAAAGTGATGATGTATATGAACATACAATGAATTATTGGGAAATGTTCTGCTATAACAATTGGGGACATTACTACCTACACTGTACCACTAGATACAGGCCAGTATTAAACTACACACAGTGGGAACACTGTTCTACACCACCGTTGGGGAGCCCAAAATACTATAGTGATAAATTTACATATTTTTCTGGGCATGACACAAAAAAAGCAGAGTCGTATTATTTTAAAATACCTCCAGCACAAATTAGGAAAATGTTGCTAACTGACACAAAACTTATCTATTGAGATCCCTTTGTTTCCTGGCTCGCAGTTGAAAGTTACGAATACTGGAAGAGCACTATTGACTTGAAAAGTGTATGGGGAACACAGGATTGGGAGATACAGGGTAGGTAAGCTTTATTTCGAGCATGCCTGATTCCTGTGCAAAAGATTTTCTTAAATGACACTATTCAGCAGACATCCTGTCTGGGGTTAGCAAAAATTAAAGACATGAACACGCCCAGTATCCCCACTCCGGCATGGTTGAAAGATTGGCAATATTTCCTTAATATCACCGGGGAAAAGCTAAATGCAATGGTTAAGGCTGGTGCCTATAATTCTTCACCTTCCAGTCCCGGCGGGTGGTTAATATGGCCCACTGACACTAATGAGTGTCAAGCTTGTTTTTTTAACTCTTCAGGGCTTTTTTCAATTAACAGGCCAGACCCTTGCTTTGTATCGGGTCAACATACAGGTATAGTTATGACATACAGTGTGGGTAAGCTGTGCCAGCAATGGGTACAGACCAACACGTTGCGACCAGGAATTTCCTACGCAATCTCTGTCTCGAAGGTTGTTACGTGTTGTGGACATGTTTTGTTCCCCCCCCACACGAGAGATAAAAGTATCTGACATGTGGCCCCACATAGATACTATTAATGTGAACTATGACAAGCTGAGCAGGCTAAAGGCGCTAATGTTTCAAAAACAGGTCGCCTTGACATCCGCAAAGGAGACATATGCTCTCCAGATTGCGAGATCATCAGCCGAGATGCAACGAGATACAATCCCTATTAAATACCAACTTCCCCAAGCACTTTGGGGAACTGGTATCCAGAATATTCAATGCTTCAAGCACCACTGGGATTGTTCATTTCTTTAAGGCTGTGGGGTCTGGTTTCGTGTCCATCTTCCAGACTGTCTTCGGAGTCATCCCGTCAGCCATCCACTCGCTCTTCTCAAGCGTGTTTGGTGGCTTTCCAATTATTTTGGCTTTGATTGGCAGACTACTACTGCTATTTCTTCTGATTCGCAGTGGTTGTTTCTTTCCAGCTACGCAGAGCAATGGAGCAACTCCCACCAACTCCACTGTGCCATGAACGCATGGTTCGGATCTTCGGTGCACCCTTGCTGGTGGAACTGGAGCACGACTTGTCGTTGTCATTTCGGCCCCTTCTCTGGTGCGTACAACCAGTCTTCCGCTGCATATGGTGCCTCTTTGAACATCTGCCTATGGTCTGTCTTGCTGTTGCACCGACATCTCCTGTGGACCACGAACTGCTGATGTCCCCGACGAGGCTTCATACACGGTCATCCCCCTTGAGACTGAGGTTGCTCCGCGAGGCCACCTATGAGCCTTCCGTTTTGAGATCTACCATGGACGAGGGCACTGCAACGAATGACGTTACACCAGAAAGTACTGCTCACTACTGCTCTGTGGATCCGTTTGTCCGCCCAGCACTCGATTTAACATCAGATGATGTTGACTCATTTTTTGAGGTCATTGGTTGGTGACTTCGATGACACTCTTCAAGATCATGCGTACAGCAAATAATTTGATGAATTGACCTGCCATTCCTGATTAAAAATTATGCATTTAAATTGACTTGCTGTGGCACGCTGTACTTGTCATGGTTGACATTAACATCTCTGTATGTATTTTAGCAGAACTGTTTTTATTACCTTTTTAACACATTTTAAAGATTTTTTTAGCTGGTTTTTATGCTTTTAGCTTTTTAGTTCAGATCAATTTTAGCTTTGTACCATCGTCATACCTGTTATGGCAATGGGGAGGGTGTAGTGAATCCTAGTTCGTTTTAATGGGATAACAGGACTTAGCTTAGCCTCTGGCTTGCAGACTCGTGCCCCCGTCACCTAGTGACTTTTAACCTGCCTAGCTTGCTCTGTCTTAGCCCATTTAATTATTTAATTCTTCTAAGATGGCTGCCTTGTTTATAAATAGGCCACTTGTTATGCTTTGCATTATCAGTGCCACCGCGCTAAGGCGTCAAGATCAAGCAATAAAGACAAACAAACAGTAGGTGTTCACACTTCGGGATTTTCCCTCTCTATACTTTCGAGGGATTGTTTATATTAATTGCCGTCCCAAGCATGTCTGTTATCTATTGTTTGGGAACACATCTACGTCAGGGGTCCTGGTAGATCTGTATAAATACATCGCACTTTAGACAGATAATCAGAGGGATTCCGACCAGAGGTCATCGCCACCATCGCTGATACCGATGCTGCAGTCGTCTTGACGCTGACCCAGTCTTAGTGTCCCTGCAGAGTCTGAGATAGAGACCTTATTCCAAGGTAACAAGGGTTGGGGGCTCCTCTCATGGACATGGCATTGGCAGATTAGGTTTAGCAAACCCAGCTCTCCTTTAGGTAGGAGGTTAGGCCTCTCACATTAGGGTATTAGGGCATATTACATTGCGTGTGTCTTTTCTATGCATTGCAAGATGGTGGGGGTCTTTGTAATAATGACTCTCGGTCTTCACAATTCTGTTTCCTGCATTATTCATTATCCTGATCATCGCAGCCCATGCAACTTATCGCAAATTGCAGTTGTGTTAAATAAAAACTATTGAAACTCTACTGCATCTTTGTCATTGCATGTGTTTGTATGAGACATGATATATCTGTGAGAAAGGGGTAATCTCCGTTTAACCACAACACTCCCTGAGATGTCTTATTCAGGCTGCCACAAATCACCTTTTAGTATTGTGTTTCTGGTGAGGTGCTATTAATGACCTGGTAAGGTTGGGACAACAGTTGCGACTTGTTGTAGGATAGGCATAGTCGCCAACAAGCTAAAGTACTGTAATCCTTTAACCAGCAGTCTTGCCTAAGGCAAGAGTCCAAACTACGACATCATCAATGAAGATGGTACACATGCATAAAGTCAGGAGCTTTATTAATCTTGCTCAAAGTACTAAAATGAAGATGTCTGGCACCTATAAAATGCAGTGTATGCTCCAGCCAAGAAGGAAGTTATAAAGTGAGTCTTCTAGTTGTTAGTGCCCCAACTACTGAAGGGCAGGTATACTACATAATGTATGTTACGAATGGGTCGAGCACCACAGAAAAATCATACCGGCTAGGATAGGAATGTTTAAAATACCCTTTTGAGAGAGGGCACATATTCAACAGCATTCCAGTAAACTGGAAACCAATTAGGATTTTCAAACCATTTTACATAAATTGAATTATCGAGAAATATTATAACATGCCATCTACCATGAACACCTCTATATTTCCAGAATTAAAGCCAGATACATCTTGGCTCTAAATGATTAGAATGTCAACCCTTACTATGAAATCTATACAGCACAGAAAGCACTTGAACCATTACTGTGAAATCTATACGGTACAGAAAGCTCATAGTACTGGATTAATGATGCAGTTCACATGTGAACACTTCAAAACCACAATTTATGCCACAAACAGTTTCTTTACCCAGAATATAGCTCCTGAATCATATATTTTACCATTGTTCAAATTCGCTCAGATTGAGTATGGTTTCATCAGATTACCCCAGGGGTATACGAATAGTCCAAGGGTGTTCCCAGCTCAGATAAAGGAGCTGTTAAAGCAGGGGCATAGCTTGGTCAGTAAGATTAAGGAGGGGGCGAGTTTCAGATTTTCAAAGAAATATGAGGCACAATAGAGGGGCTAAAGGGGCTGTTGAAAGGGAGATGAATGTGGATTAGCAAGGGTACTAAGTGAGAGAAAACAAAATGTTTCATAAAATAACCAACATTTTTTAAGACATTCAAAGCAGAAAGGGAGAGTGTGAGAGTGTGTGTGTGCGTTTTTGTCTGTGTTTTGTAAAAATTCCTGATGAAATCTGACAGACACCTCTCCATACCCGAACGACAGCACCTGTACCCAACTATTTGCCAGAAAATACATTTAATAGGGGGGCTTAACACTACAAACACCCTCGCACTCCCAAAGCATCGCCCCTGTGTTAAGGGAAGATTTGAGAGTTGTGTCAAATAGCTGAGGATCCCAATATATCACAGATGATGGGCTAAACCAACATCTCCTACACGTAGGCAGAAAAACCATAATACTTGCAGAAGCAGGTTATACATTGAAACTAAGTGATCAAAGTATGCTAATTGTGATTTTCTTTCGATATGTGCTGTGAAGGAAAGGGGCCTGAACCTAAGCTCCTAGAGGAATGTGAAATGCAAGAGCATTCCAATCAAGAAATTACAGGCATTGATGGGAGTTTTGAGATTGTACCAGCTGATTACCCCAACCTTTTTGTGGAAACAATGGAAGGAAGAACACATTCATATATTCAGGGATTTACAAAAGGATATGATTACAAAAGCACATTTATAAACACAAGACAACGAATATAATTTGGTAACAAGGATAATTCTTAGTCAGGATGGGTTTACATATAAAATATTACAAGGTCTCAACTACACAAATAGGTTACAAATCACCCCTTCACTCAGCTGCAGTCGAATGCTTTACTCCAATAGAGTAGTTCTCATTGCAGTTCAAAGCTGTCACCATACAAATTTACTTTCTGAATAAGGCAAAAACTGATCATAGTTTCTCCTGTACCAAAGACTAAAGCAACCAAACCAAAAGCTAGAGCCTTACATGTGCACTGGATGCAATGGACAGTGAGCCTGATAAGTATCAACGTTGGATTTGAATATGATTCCACATTAAAACATCCACCAATATGAACAGGCAATTCCAAACAATCCATCAATAAAACCATTAAACGAACGCCATAGAGTTTTGTATACTAATCAGCCAAAAACTAAGATAATCCACTGCCTGTGCAGCAGTAGAAGGAGTACTTGAGGATTTGGAATTTAAAATAAAGCATATGCATGTGAAGCCATTAGGCATGACTGAGCAGATTACAAATTTAAATGCCCTTCTTTAACATCCCAACAATGATTGTACCTGACTCCTCGTTTTGTGGCTAGGGTTTCAAAGTACATTTAACAAACTGGGAACCAAATGATTACAAGAACTCACCAGTAAAGACAATAGGAGCGAAGAAGCTCTGGGTACTAAAAGTGACTTTAAGAGGCAGCTTTGAATGGTGCATGTACAGCACACCCGGCATACCAAAATGAGCGAATCCACTTGAACAGCAATTCAGTCGCTAGGGACAAAGCTGTAAAATCTGCTATATAACCTATATAGAGTACAGAGATATTTGTATAACATGCCAAGAGTAATAATATTAAATAGTACACTTTATGAAATATTATCCAACATGAGAATGTATATGCAGGGCATTACAGGAGGCAAGAATCCTCATGGTTTACCATGTCTTGATCTGTAACAAAATTTTGGGCTAACCAAACAAAGTTTGAATGAAGCACAAGTCTGAATTTGGAACCACCTACAGATAGTCAGTGCCAGTCATAGCTGCAAAAGGAGCACGAAAGGTGAACCTACCACTGTTAGCTTGAAAGAAGTGGAGACAGGTGTCTAGTGACTTGTTGAAGACATACCTTGTCGTGGGTCCTTTAGAGTCACCCAGGGCTTCTGCTGACAATTCCTCAAACTGTGCTGCAGTTGGACCACCTCTTAATAAAAGACAACAACTTCCAAGCACAGAGCCGATCAGCACTTTGATGATTTGGAAAGAGCAAGATCTTGGTGTGAACTCCTTAATAACAATCTTCACTACCAAAAAGACCTGTCTTGGTAAATACTGAAAACGTGTTTCAGTAAAGCATGAGAAACCCATCAGGACTATGAATCAGAAATACCAGGGTGAAAAGCCTTCACCAGAAACCAACTAACTGGAAATGCGAAAAATATAGATTGGAAGTAATAACTACTGGAAATCAAAGTTCAAACTGCTTAAACAGATGGATTGAATTTTGAAGTAGAAAGGAGACTTACATACGGGCACCCTAAGCTTATGTCCGGGTAACATTAACATTGAGCACATTTGAAATTTAGGCAGCTTTTTTTTAACTCAAAAGGGATTATACTCCAGAAATTGATGAACCAAGCTCAGTTACGGTACATCTAGGAAGCAAGGAGAATTACATAGAGCTACCAGGAGTGCTACCCAATTTTAAGACCAGTAGAGACTATGCAAGTGCCACACAACTTTCATCCTAACCTAGATGACATCATATTACCACAATCTTCTGCTAATGGTTGGGGTAATAACATTGCAAATAACTTGCTTGTAGATCTACACTCCTACCATTCCTTGTATGACGCAAATCCTCATGTTAGCACAATAATTATTGAGGGTGATGATGTTATAGTAGATGCTGACAGGTTTGTACATGTCTCAGATACCACAAGGATAGTGTTTTCACATCTCCAGTCGGAACACTGATTCATGCCAATGCTGAAAAGTGCACCTGAGTTGATTGCTTGGTTCTTCTGTTTCAAAACTACTTCACAATATCAATTTGACTCTGATACCTAGTTTTATAACCAGAATTATACCAATCTGACTAGAGTTTTTATCAACCCCATCCTGATGGCAGTCCCGAGGCTCCCCTTGCCAGTCCCCACCATCTTCAAAACCAGCTGCATAATTTATAGAGCCATAATGATTAGCCTCCCAAGTGATTTTGCAGGCAAGGCAACCAAATTTAGGGGTTATTAGCACAACCACATCCAGGACATCATTAGATTGCAGTATAAGAAGTGTAAAACAAAAAGAAAGGCAGCAAGCCTTTTCCATCTATGAACCCAGAATCTGGGACAGCATCTCCATGTCTATCAGGATTGCCCTAGAGCTGCTCCAATTCAGGAAATAGTTGGACTCACCTCTTTAAAGAACACTACATCACAATGTATGAACCGTCCATGTTCCACATACATCTTCTATCGCTTGTAGACCTTATGCTTGTCTTTGACCTGGTGTAGTGCTTTGCTGCCTTTTGCTTAGATTTGCACTATAGAAAAATGTATACATACATATATAAAATGATTTATTCATCTCTATTTTAACATCAGTGTATTGAACTGAGAATTGTAATATCGAATAAACCAATTCCATTACAGAGGGTTTGGGGAAGGGAGGAATGGCTGATGCAAGGCACACTTTTTTCTAACAAGTTGTTTTAAGCCTTGGCGAATTTTGAATTATGCGGCTGTAGTTAGCAGACTTTTGGTAGTTTTGCATGAAGAAATTTATGCAAAAATTACTGTAATTACACAACCACACCACATTGTGTAATTGTAAAGTGAGATGCACCTTTTGGTTAATTTGGATAATTTTTAACATACGCCACATTTCAGGTAGATTATTTACCCAAGTGGACCATTCAAGTAATTGTTCAGCAGAATCCTACAAATCCAAACAGAAATGGGACTGTTTGAATGTGAGCGATTGGAAATCAGCCTGAAATTACAGTCATTCCGTTAATTTTTTGAGTGTGAGATGCAGTATGCATACTTATGCATAATTTAATACTGCAGTATTTTTGTGTAGTGACACAACAGACATTAAGGATGTCATTACGATGCTGTTGCGGTGTTGGTCAGACTGCCACAACTGTGGCGGTCCAACCGCTACGTTACAACCCTGGTGGGCGGACGTGCCAGGGGACTATCATCTCCGCCAGGAATGTGGTTCCTGACTGATCGATGGCAGCTGGAGTTGTAACCAGTTAGGGCGGCTCTGAACTCACCGCCACCTGGCTGATTACAACCCCATTTTCCGCCAGCCTTTCCATGGCAGTTACCCCATCAAGGCTGGTGTAAAGTCAGTGCAAGAGGCCACGGGGCCCTGCCCTGCATCATCGGAATGAGCACTCTCTGCTTTGCAGACAGTGTGCATTCCAATGGTGCTGAGTGCTAAGGTATCGGCCTCGGCTCCCTTAAGGAAGCCGAGGCCAATACTGTAGCACTGTTCCCACCGGGCAGCTGATGGGAACCCCTGAATACAATGTTCCCACTGGTCAGAGGGGATGCCACCGCCATTGTGCTGGTGGCCTCCCACTGCTTTGGCAGTCCTGTGGTGGGAATGCCAAAATCGTCAACAAGCCCTAAATGAGTTTCACACACCTCTAATTGTTATTCTAAAGGTTTCATTAGATCACCATATATTATGGCCTTAAAGGAAAGATAAATAGCCCAATTAGGAGTAAGCCAATTTTGGCAAGTGTCCACAGCGCACGGAGTCAAACTAACAGCAGTATCAGTCCACAAACAATGTGGGTGACCACACAAAAGAGGCACATTTTAACAGTTAGACACACAGACCGATTGCTGAGGGGGTGCTGAAATCCGAAGTCCTGTTTTCAAGCCTGATGGCACAATAAGGTACACTTGAAAGCTTTACATGACTTGGCATAATATTGCAAACAGACTAAATGCTGAAAAACAGATATTTACAACTTAAGTAAGGATTAGACTAAATGATTAGGGATGTGATTAAATAGGTTTGGGGCTTATTTAACCTTTGCCTTAATGTGTATAATACTTCATGAGTTATTTCTAACATTTACAATCAGTCTAATTTATGTAATATGTAGAGTAACAGTGTGTAATAAATAATCTGGTAGTGTCAAATACCATCTATTGTGTGTGTATTGATTTCAGGATTGAGTGTTGGGCTCTATGTGCCACCTGCAATAAAAGTTCCTCTAACAGGTTTTAACTGACTCCTAACACTCTCATCTACATCAGCATAACTGATTAGGGAAGCTTTTGAGGTGTCAGCTGTTTCACTTTTTTCCAATAAGATCATGGCGTCTTTCTGGAGCTTAGAAAATCTACAGCGTGTGATCTCAACAATTTGGGTGTAAGTGACACTTAATTTTTGTTTGAAATACTCCAATATTCAAAGTTCTGATGGCAATTGATTATGCTCTAGTTTCAGGATTGCCATTTCATCTATGGGTTTTTGAAGCTCCAAGACTCTTTAACCCTTCCTTTTGGTCATCTGATGTTTACATTTGCTTATTTGTTTCTTCCATCAACTATCTCACTTGATTTCAGTTTCTTAGGGTTTCTCCCTCAAAGAAAGCTTCACCCCAAGTAGCAGCCTAGTGATTTTTATGGGAAGAAAATAACATAGAAAACACTTTCTCTGCTGACTGATGTCAGCGAATGACTAAAGGGTAGGTGAGCTTTCAGGGAATGCATGAATTACATAATCCAATCAACCAGAGAACATTCGGGCCATAATTTGGTGCAACATTTTATGGCATGGGTATCAAAATAATCTGCTGCATGCTTACAAAGCATCTACTTGGCTGAAAGACTCTTTGTTGGGATGGATGTAAGCAGGAAAAACATTTAAAACCCTACCAACCTGATACAATGTGTGCCTTGACGACCGAGTTAGTGAAATGGTTAATAGCATGCACTCACATTGCTCGTTGTGTCAATGATTGCTTAGTGAATTGGCAACTCTGCTGTTACTGTCAGGTCCACAAAGTGATCATCATTTGCACCTTTCCTTGTCTCCTAAACACCTCATCCAAACTGCCAGCCTTGACTTATGGGGCCTTGCCCCAAAATCCAACAGGCAACGCTGGCCTAGAGGGAACTGATTAATGGAACTCTTCTATAATGAGTGTAATGCAATAGATATATGAGGAAATGCTCTTCGGGGACTGGAGGATCTTATAACTGATGCATACTGCACAAGAGACATAAAGGTCTGTTAGCATGTGCTGTGCTGACTTTTTAATAACATCTGCACACCCATGCGTTATGCTGTGGCTGCGGGTATTAGCAGAGCTGCATAGCAGTGTTAAAGAAGCTGCACAGTGCCATGGGTTTGGATACAACAGTCCTATTTACCTACAATTAAAAGAATGAGAAGACTGAAAACCTTGAACATAGTCAACATGTACAACCAATCGGTCCAAGGGTAATTTTGGGGCTAGATAAACCCTGAGTTACACAGAGGCTGAGGAAGTGGTTCTCTGATGTTATTGGCTCTCCTGGCCTCTCAAGTGGGATTGTGGGCGAGTTTCATCTGGCCTCAGTAAGTCCTCCCACTGAGCTACTCATACTGGGCCATATGTATGAAAACTGGAGCTTGTGAATCGCAATTAGCGATTTTTAAGAAATCGCTATTTCCGAGTCGCAATTGGCCAATTAACAAAATTGCGATTCGGAAATAGCGATTTCTTAAAAATCGCTATTTGTGGTTTGCGAGGCCCATTTACCGAATCGCAATTTGCATTATGGCACATTGCGATTTTTTTGCGGTTTGGTAAAAAATCGCAAATTGCGAGAAAGTTCGAGAATGCACACCTGGAGGAGCCTGATGACATCACCAGCAGGAAATGAGTCATCCCAGGCAGTTTCAGGTGCCTCACCCAAACCAGCATCCTGAAAGTAAGCAACCCAGCCACACAGAGCAGCACTCAGAAGGAGCAAGAACACCTGAGCCAGGATGGACACCCCAGGCCAAGCACAGGAGAAGGCTGAAAGGAAGCGCAAGCTGAAATTCAGCGAACAGGAGCTTGAGGTTCTAACTGAGGAGGTGGTGAGGAGCCATGACCGCCTGTTTGGAAAAATCTCACTCCAGGTGCCTGAGAGTGAAAAGAGGAGATTATGGCTGGACATACAGTCCAAAATCTGCACCATTGGAGTGGCACAGCACTCCATCGAATAGATCAAAAAAAGGTGGTACGACCTGCGCTTCTGTGCAAAGGAGAGGGTGGCAAGGAGACTTGCGGAGGCCAGGGGTACAGGTGGCGGACCACCAACAGAGGCACCATCAACACCATTGGAGGATCTAGTGGAGTCCACACTCCTCCCTGAAGCTGTGACTGGGGTCACAGACATCGAGACCTGGGCACACCGAGTACCAGCCAAGGTAGGCGCAATATTGTATATGTATATGCACAAAAGCCGCTTAGGAATTAGCATGTAATGTGAAACAGTGTGTGAAGTAGTCCAGTCCACATCTTAGAAGCAGCACAACAATGCATTATGGGAGTGGCAGTCCACAAACTAGAACTGAAAGTAGCACAACAATGTAATTAAGTATAGTGACACCCAAAGTAACACAACACACACAACACCGTGTAGAGCAGGTCCTGTACCTTTATTGCCATTGTCTGACAGATAATGTAACATACAGAACTGACATGCTGCATATTGTTGTTGCAGGTGGGCCAGGCCCAGCAGCCACACCATCTACATGTGTAGGAGAGACAGACACCCATCAGCCCTCAGATTGCAACACCAGTGGGTCCCTCCACATGTCGACTGTCCGACGCAGGCCCAGGGCACTGCCACTGCCAGAGCTCAGCAACAACTCTGATGAGCAGCAGGAAGGGCCAAGCACACCATCAGCACCTGACAGGCGCAGCCAGATTCCGGAGGGCAGGGGTCAGCCAACCACAGCACCACGCAGGATTGCGACGGAGTCCCTGGCACAACAGCATGAGGCAGGTGAGGGTCCCTCCTTATTCGGGGGCCTTAAAGCTGCTATGTTGCAGCGTCTGCAAAATAAGAGGATCCTTAGTTTAGACCAAAACCTGCGCAAACACAACCGCAACATGATGGGCCTGCATCACCAACTGGACGCACTCAATGGAAATATTGTACAGCTGCGTGATGGACAGGTGTAGGCTTCACAGGACACCAGGGACCTTACAAGTGCTGTCCGTGACCTCTGCCAGGAGCTGCACCATGAGAGAGTGAGCCGGCGCAGACAGGAGCGCAGATTCCGGACAATGTTTGGCAGCTACTGCCGGTCCTCTAACAGGATGGCAAATTCTACTGCATTGATCGCCCGTTGCGCAGTGGCTGCGCAAGTGGAGGCTGCACATAGCAGCAGGGACGTTGTCCAGGGACCTGTTCAGATCACAAATGTGATAGAACACATCATGGGGCAAAGATCAGCCACTCCAAGTGAGGTAGCACTGGGGGACACTGAGGACAGTTCCAGCCTCAGCAGTGTTGCCGTACCAGCAGCAGACACCAGACGGCGCAGTGCCAGGCACAGCACTGCCACCAAAGGTGACAATAGAGGTGCCAGTGATGTAACTGGGCACCCGAGTGGTGTGTGTGGGAGAAATAAATGACTCTTGCTGCTGTTAGACTGCTGTTGCCACTATGAGGAAATAGTGCATTACTCTGGTCATTAGTTGTTTTGCGTTTGTCACATCACCTGTTTCATTTATTACTCACTCATACATTACCTGATGTAAGGTAATAAATTTATATCACTACAGGTACAGTTGTCAGAGGATTTGTGTCATTTATACTCACGTCTGAAATGGTTGTGTGTGATGTCGGCACGCCTTTGCCTTCCCTCTGCTGCACTGGTCCTGTCTGCTGGCTGTAGAGGTGGTATGGGATTGTCATCCTCTTCTGATTCAGTATCACTGATTTCTACAGGTATGCCCCTGGTTGTAGCTATATTGTGCAGGATTGCACAAGCAGCCACTATTCTACATGTTGTCTCTGGACTGTACTGTAGTGCCCCTCCACTTTTGTGAAGGCACCGGAAGCGACTCTTCAGCAGTCCAAACGTGCGCTCCACCACGTTGCGGGTTGCCGTGTGCTGCATAGTATCTCCATTCAGCTGGTATTGTAGGATTGAGGTAGGGCGTCATCATGTAGGTGCGCACTGCATAGGCACTGTCTCCTGGAAGGAACAGAGGGTATAATGAGTAAGTGAGCCATCTGACGTCACAACGGCATCAATGCACCAGTGTACAGAGGGACAATACCTAGTAGATATCCTTCACCAAACTCCCCAGCTAGCAGTCTTGTGTGAATGCCGCTGTGGCGAAAGATGTATGAATCATGTGTGCTCCCTGGGTACCTGGCCACGAGATCAGTTATGATATAGGAGGCATTGCATATCACCTGAATATTGATGGAATGTTGGTATTTACGGTTTCGGTACACATACTATGTGGCTGATGGTGGACATATTGCCACATGTGTGCCATCTATGGCACCTAGGACGTGGGGGAACTGTGCTATCTGGTAAAGTTCTATTTTTGTCTGCTGTATTTCCTGTGGGGTGTGGAGGAATCTGATGTACTGTTGTAGTTTGCTCAGCATGGCGTTGATGAAAGAAGTAAAAAATCTGGAGAGGGTACTCTGTGAGACCCCTCCAGCTGCTGCTATGATGCCTTGATAGCTCCCTGAGGCGCGTAGGTGGAGGGAGCATACTACCTGCACATGGGTGGGTATGCTATGACTCCTATGTGTTGCGCGCTTCAGTATGGGTTGTAGCTCAGCTATCAGGTCAAGTATCATGGCTGAGTTCAACCTATACCTCTCATATATTTCCTCCTCTGTCAGGTCAAAAAGTGTAATGCGCACTCTGAAAATGCACTCCTGTCTCCTCCTCACTTTCCTCAAACCTGCCATGATCCTCATCCTCCTCGCCATTACGTAGAGTGCAGCCATTGTTGGAAAGAGTCTGAGGCATTCGGGGCCTCTTTATATAGGTTGCACTTGGTTACCACCTGGTTTCAGTTCATGGTATTTTGCATGTGCAAAATGCCATTACGCGAAAAATCGCAATTTGCGAATTTTTGTTGCATCTCTTTGCGATTTGGATTTTGCAAATCACATTTTGCACCTCGCAATTTCCTACTGGAAATACTGAATAGCAAAATGTGACTCGCAAAACCTGCTCGCAACGCAAAAATTTGCAAAAATTGTAATTTCTAATTTTTGGTCTGCGAATGCCTTTCATGCATCGCAGGCCACGTTTTTGAACTTGCAAACGGACGTTTTTTGCGATTCGCACCGTTTGCGAGTGCAAAAACTTTTCATACATCTGGCCCACTGTTCCTTACTCGAGAGCTTTCCAGGCCATGATTCCTGTCTGTCATTTATTTATCACTTTATATTCTTGGTTCTGGTCAATAATGTCCTGTTGTTGTGTGCTGCTGGGTCTCAAATATATCTTCACATTAGAATTCTCTACATCTTGACACATCTGTGGTGATGTATGCATCATCCTGTGTGGTAATCACCACGGTTCCTATCACATGAATGAATGTCCAGGGTAATCATCAGAAGGCATTCAGACACCTACTGCCTAGGGATACAGGCCTCACTCTAGGACCAGGCCTTTTTTTAGTAAAGGCAACTCATGCTGTCTTTGTCTTTCTCATGGCCACCATCCAGGCTATTGGGGTCTTGGCCAACAAGGATTAATATGGTATGGTTCTGGCATCTGGGTGTCTAAGGAAGGTGTGGGTTGGGTGCTTCCTGTCAAAAAATGATGTCTGGAATGGTACTGACTCAGAAAACCCAATCTCCCCCTAGCTTTTTTTGTTGTTTTATATAGCACGAACTTGACCCGAAAGTATTGGAGCGCTTTACATGAGCACCAGTTATGTTACACAAGGCCGCATTCATTTTTGGTGGGCTGGGGAAACTAAGTGATTTGCCTAGAATCACAGGATGTTAAGCCCCTATGAGTCTCGAACCTGGTTTCCCAGTTCCAATGTCGGCAACACTGGCCTTTACACCACATCCTCTGTGAACTTGTATTGTTTAACAGATATCCTTATAAGTGCAAGTTAACCTTTACTCTCAGCCGTTGGCTATGGGTCAGCGAGATGTGATGCATCCACATTTGAATCTCCATGACTCAGGATACTGCAGACATTCTTATTTCTGGAGAAGAGACCCATTATCGGTCTTGATTACTGAATGAGAACATGATTGATTAGTATGCTTTTGGACTTGGGATTTACAACTTCCGCCCAGGTAGCTGTTACGAGTTTAACTTTAGGAAAACAGATGCAATCATCCACTAGTATCCGAGCTTGTTGTCTGTAGCATTACAGAAATCCAGACTCAGCTTCTCCCATGGTGGAGGGTTAAAAGTCCTTGGGACTGCATCCGTGCCACAGCATGCTTCTCGTCATTCAGGCATACCTGGTATGTTATTTTGTGCAAAAGGCAGTGTGTCATGTGTTTTCAGACAAGTGGTATACAATGATGTTGCGTGTTGTTCTCCAACAGAGCATTTCATATTGGTGAGGTGCTATGGCTAGCCCGAGAGTGGTAACTCATTTGATATGGGTGACCGCAGCCCCCATTGACTGTGACATTACTAAAGGTTGGTGACACTTGATTGTATCAGTCCTTTTACCCGGACCCAATAGGAGAGAATTCCGATTAGATCGCTTGGGTAAATCTTTGTAGCGTATGACTAAGATATCTGGCTCCCCGTGATTTTGTGCTGTGCATGGCCGTGATGGGCACATGAAAGAGGTGGGTACACCTGGGCTCGGTGTAGCCCCTAACGTTAAAGGGTGTTTAATTGATGTTAGTGGTAGTTGATGCTGTAGTATACCATGCACCCTGCACGCCTCCCTGTGCTGCTCTCTGATTCCCCTCTCTGAAGAATTAATTAGGAAGCAAAGTCCATCTGAGTGAGTTTGGACACACATACAGCGAATGGAGAAGGAGGTTTCTTTTTTTGCACTGGGCCTGAAACAAGTCAGTTCCTCAAATTAGCCTGTGGCCTGGCAAAAACAACACCGGAATAGTGAATCGGCCAAAAGTTCTGTGCATCTAAAACGAAAGCCGCTAGTTGAACCCCCACATCCTGTGTTATGAGCTCCTTGAAGGAGGAAAGCCTGGCAGCAACTCCTAAACGGACCAAAGTTATCTAGAAGTCAGTACACAAACCGAGAGTTACACCCCTACCTGTCCTTCCGCCCCCCACCCCAGGGGCTGCTAATTCATACGAAGACAGAAGCGTCTGCTTAGCTGCCAAGTCTGAACCTAAGAACCTGATCTTCTTAAGCAGCACATTTGATAATAATGAGCTACTGCAGGAACGAGTCCAGTGTGCATGGCTCCATTGTGGCCCTTTGATTTGGTGGCCAGTAACACGCTGTGAGCCTCTCGCACCCCAAGCAACTTACCCAAATGAAGAAAGTGGTGGAAGGAGGTGTGATGGGGTCACACCATGTATGACAATATCGCACAACATTGGTTTGGTGGCCTGTTACCCATTGTAAGCCCCTGCACCTGTGCAGGAACCACTCACTGTGAGTAGTAGAGAACAGCATGCAGCACCCACATAAGCTGCATGACACCACAAGGCCCTTACACCATCACTCATGATTTTTGAAAGGACAAAACAGTCCTTTCATGGTATGGTTATAAAGATGGAGCAAGTCCAGTTCACATAAACAAACACAGAGAAAGATACTAACAACTAAGGCCTGGGAATTCTATCATTTCCTAAGGAACGGCAAGCTACTATTTGTATAAAAAAAACATAAAGGGGGTCATTACAACATTGGCAGTAAAAGCCGCTTACCGCAGTGCAGAAGACCGCCAACACACCGCCGCGGAATTCCACCACAGCTATTACGACCCACATCTCAAAATCCGACAAAATTCAGATACCCACACAAGTCCGCCACACCAAAGGTCAGTGAGAAACTGGCGAAAACAAAACCTCCACAGTCACGCCAACAGAAATACGCCCATGCTATCACGACCCATGAATCCACGCGGCGGTCTTTCAACCGCGGTATTCCATTGGCGGTACACATCGCCGCGCTCAAAATACACACACTCCTACAAAACACAGCCACATTGGACAATTCAAAATACACACACCTGATACACATACACACACCACTCCCACACACCCAATACATTATAAAACACACACCTACATCACCCACAAACCCCTACGACAAAAAATTCAGAAAGAAGGCCAGAGAGAGATGCCATCATCCACAAACTAGCATCCACAGGCACACAACACCATCACCCACACTACTTCCACGCACAAAACACCACACACCACTACATATCACCACACTTATCACCACATACACCACCCCACACATCACCTACACCACCCCATGGCACGGCAAAGACACCCCAGGTTCTCTGAGGAGGAGCTCAGGGTCATGGTGGAGGAAATCATACGGATAGGGCCACAGCTATTTGGAGCACAGGTGCAGCACACCTCCAGATCTAGGAAGATGCAGCTATGGCGAAGAATTGTCGACAGGGTCAACGCAGTGGGACAGCACCCAAGAAATCGGGACGGCATCAGGAAGAGGTGGAACGACCTACGGGGGAAGGTGCGTTCCGTGGTCTCAAGACACAACATCGTGGTACAGCGGACTGGCGGCGGACCCCCACCTCCTCCCCCACAACTAACAACATGGGAGGAGCAGGTCTTGATTATTCTGCATCCTGAGGGCCTCGCAGGAGTCGGTGGAGGAATGGACTCTGGTAAGTCAAATCTTAACTATCATATACCCCACCCTACCTGCATGCTATCACAGACCCCCACCCTCGCCCCCTCCCCTATTACTCCAACTCCTCACAAATGCACTAATAACACAAACCACACATCCCAACACCAAGCCCTGCATGACACAACAAAGCATGGACACCATCACTAAAGCATGCCCACTGCACATACCCATACCACCCCCCTCAACCATCATCACACAAGCCCCCACACAGGAATGCTAGCACTGGGGTACACGCTCACCCACCCATTGCACACTATGAAACACACAGATGCAATAATCATCCATTTATACCCCTGCAGGACCACTACCCAACGTCACCAGACAGGATGGTCCAGACATCTCCACCCCACCCACAGAAGAGGCCCACAGTGATGACAGCAGCTCTGTCCAACTGGATCCAGACGACCAGCCCGGACCATCGTGGGCCTCGGGACAGTCGGTTCCCCACACCCAGTCACAGGCCACCACAGACCTTCCACCCTCTGGTAACACCAGCACAGCACCCACCCAGCGGGCCCATACCTCCGTCCCCAGGACACGTCAATCAGCTTTGTGTCCACCACTACAGGGAACCCAGGATAACCCACCACCCCAACAACAACAGGGACCTGGGGGCAGTGGTAGTGGGCACACGGTCCAGGGGACGGAGGCACTGGAACACAGGGGAACTGGGAGGGCTGCTGTGCGACATGGGGCGGACAGGCCTAGGGAACCCACTCTCCACGAGGCCCTCTCCTCCATCGTGGGAGCCTACCACCACTCCCAGGAGACAATGGCAACGGTCCTGGCCAAGTTTCAGGAGACCCAGCGCCTGCAGGAGGAACAGTATTTGGGGTTCAGGGAGGAACTCAGAACCATCAGCTCCGCCCTGGGCACCATCGTAGGGGTGCTGAAGGAGATACTAATCACCAGGAGGGACAGTGTGGTACTCCAAGGGGCCCCTGACACTAGCATGGACGATGAACTGCCCACCATCTCCGCCGGCGCTAGTGGACAGGACTCCCCACCACAGGACCACCACACCAGCACCCCACCCCCTGCAGACGGAGAACCACCCCGCAAACGGTCCCTGAGATCCAGGAACAAGACAGAGCACGATGCCAAGACCCCTGCCAAGAAATGAGACCACCCTGATTGTCATCCTACTGTCCCACTTTGTAACCCTGTCCATCTTGGAACTGCCCCAGCTCCACTTCCTATGCCCATATGGGCAATGCACCTGTGAGACTAATAGAATGGACTCTGCCATGGACATTCCTCCACCATCACCCCTCACCATTTTCCAACCCCCTCCAATATTGAGCACTTCAATAAACACCCTTGAACCACAAAACAATCTGGAGTCAGTCTGTGATTTCAAAAATGTGTATTAGCAATGACAGTGACAAAATGCATTTTCAAATGTAATGTCAACATACCTATGTCACACATCTCAAGTCCATGAGGAATCTAAGCAGATGACACACGTTGTAAACCACACCTGTGAAACCGTAAGGGAAATGTACAACTCAGTTACCATATACTGGGTGAAATCGACAGACAGGATAGAGGTAGAAGTGTGAAAGTACTTGTAGTAGGCAGGAATTTGTTCTCACCTGTATGTCACTGGAAATATTGCTGGATAACTGAGTCCCTGTTGTCAATGTCTTCTTCCTCTTCTTCCTCCTCATCACTGTCCACAGGCTCCACAGCTGTTACAACACCATCATCTGGACCATCCTCCTGCAGAAAAGGCACCTGTCGTCGCAAAGCCAAGTTGTGAAACATACAGCAGGCCACGATGATCTGGCACACCTTCCTTGGTGAGTAGAATAGGGAACCACCTGTCATATGGAGGCACCTGAACCTGGCCTTCAGGAGGCCGAAGGTGCGTTTGATCACCCTCCTAGTTCGCCCATGGGCCTCATTGTAGCGTTCCTCTGCCCTTGTCCTGGGATTCCTCACTGGGGTCAGTAGCCATGACAGGTTGGGGTAAACAGAGTCACCTAATAGCCACACCCGGTGCCTCTGGAGTTGACCCATCACATAAGGGGTGCTGCTATTCCGCAGGATGTAGGCGTCATGCACAGAGCCAGGGAACATAGCATTTACCTGGGAGATGTACTGGTCTGCCAAACATACCATCTGTACATTCATCGAATTATAACTCTTCCGGTTCCTGTACACCTGTTCACTCCTGTGGGGGGGGATCAGAGCTACATGGGTCTCATCAATGGCACCTATGATGTTGGGGATATGTCCAAGGGCATAGAAGTCACCTTTAATTGTAGGCAAATTCTCCACCTGAGGGAAAACGATGTAGCTCCGCATGTGTTTCAGCAGGGCAGACAACACTTTGGACAACACCTTGGAAAACATAGGCTGGGACATCCCTGATGCTATGGCCACTGTTGTTTGAAATTACCCACTTGCAAGGAAATGGAGCACTGATAGCACCTGCACTTGAGGGGGGATCCCTGTGGGATGGTGGATTGCTGACATCAGGTCTGGCTCCAACTGGGCACACAGTTCCTGGATTGTGGCACGGTCAAACCTGTAGGTGATGATCAAATGTCTTTCCTCCATTGTCGACAGGTCCACCAGCGGTCGGTACACCAGAGGATTCTGCCATCTCCTCACATGTCCCAGCGGACAGTGCCTATGAAGGATAACAGCGAGCACAGAGTCAAACAACTCAGAGGTACGTACCCACAGCTTACACAGAACACGAATCATAATCCAAAATGTGGCCTGTATGTGTGTTGAGTCTAGGCCTAGGTATGTGTGACGCAGTTAAAAATTAAGACATGTGGGCCCCTGAAATGGCGGCTGCCTGACCTCTAAAGTGGGACAATGGGATGTGAGGTAACTGCGCTGGCGTTGTACACCGTCGCGGTAGGCGGTCGAAGACCGCAGCGCAATGCTGCATTGGTTAACATTGGACCCTATGGGTCCCAGGAGCCAATGATGATGTACGCCGGTGGTGATGGTACGCACCGCCGCGGACGTGACCGCCATTTTCTATCTGTTCAATCACTCGATACCTGATCTTCGACAGGAGAGGACCTACACTGCAAGTGCTGCTGTGACCTCGGTCTGGAAGAGACAATGGCTCGTGCGTTGGGGGAAAGGGCCCCTGCCTTCACTGCAGAGGAGTTGGAGAAGCTCGTTAACGGGGTCCTCCCCCAGTACACCCTACTCTACGGTCCTCCAGACCAACAGATAAGCACACAGGGAGCACGTTGTATGGGCTATGCCTGTTGGGAGAGGGCTGGTTGTAAGAATGAAGGGGGCACAGTTCTGCGTGCATGAAGGACTGTGAGTGCATGTGCCACATGGCAAGGGTAGGGATGTGGGCCACTCACTTCGACGGTGCAGTTGGTAATGACTTCTCTTCTTCCCCTGTACATTTCATTTGGGTCAGCGCCCACCAGAAGAAGGATATTTGGCGTGCCATCGCCAAGGACGTCCGGACCCTGGGGGTCCACCACAGATGGAGCACCCACTGCCAGAAAAGATGGGAGGATATTCGCCACTGGAGCAAGAAGACGGCGGAGGCTCAGCTGGGGATGGCCTCCCAACGTGGGAGGGGTACCCGTCGAACCTTGACCCTCCTGATGTTCCGGATCCTGGCGGTGGCCTACCCTGAGTTGGATGGGCGCTTGAAGGCATCACAGCAGACACAAGGGGGTGAGTACAACATCATTCAGCTGACTTTGCGCGCACTGAAGGTGTCTGGGTGGGGGAGGAGGGCTGTGGGTTTCCCTAGGCCAGGGCAAACTCCGGAGGCTAGGCCCCTCCGTAATGCAGGCCATGTGGCACCCCATCCCACCTCTGTAGAGTGCCAAGTACAGGTATACATGCCCCTGTGTCATCTATGTGTGCAGATGTCGACCATAGCCATGTAGGATATATCCCAGGAATTGCATCTGTAGAGCCCAACAGCGCGACGTAGTGCAGGGGGCTGCTGTGTCTGTATTGTCCGCCAACGGTAGCGGTAAGCCATGCACTCAACCTGTCTTTCTTCTGTCGTCCCCCCCCTTTTTGTGGTCTCCCTGTTCTTGTGTGCATCAGCATCATCAAGCGGAGGTACAGTGGCACCGGAGCACGAGGGAGCTGCATCCCACATGGCCATGGAGGGCCACACCACGGACTCGGAATACACCAGTGGGACGGAGGGCGCGGGGAGCTTCACGGCGGGGACAGGATCAGCAACCAGCGACACGGACTCGTCCTCCGATGGGAGCTCCCTTGTGGTGGCGGCAAAATCTGTGCCCCCCACTTCTACAGGTACAGCCGCCACCCCCCTTCCAGCACCGCCCTCCCAGCAGCCCCTCAGCCTTCGCCCCGTGCCCGCTCACCCAGGAGGGTGGGCATCACCTTCGCCCCAGGCACCTCAGCCCCTGCCCCTGTCACCTCTGCTGCCCTCAGTGAGGAGGCCATTGACCTCCTCAGGTCCCTCACTGTTGGGCAGTCTACCATTTTGAATGCCATCCAGGGTGTAGAAAGGGAATTGCAACACACAAATGCATTCCTGGAGGGCATTCATTCTAGTCAGGCTGCCCTTCATCGAACCCAGCAAACTCTGGCCTCAGCACTGATTGCAGCCATTGTCCCTGTCTCTAGCCTCCCCCCTCCAACTTCCTCCACCCAGACCCAATCCCCTGTACCCCAGCCTATCCCAAGCACACCATCAGACCAGCCTGCACACACCTCACCACACAAGGGAAGCTCAGGCAAACATAAGCACCACACATCCCACAGGCACTCACGCAAGCATCACACACATACAGACACACCAACATCCACTGCCTCCACTGTGTCCCCCTCCTCCTCGTCTCCCTCCTCCCTCCCAGTCTCGTCTACACGCTCACCTGCATGCACTACCTCTACAGCCACTAGGTCCCGCACCAGCACACCCACCACCACACCCCGCTCACGGTCAGTCACCACCCCCACTCCCATTCACACGTCCCCTGTGTCCTCTCCCAGTGTGTGTGTGACGCCCCCTCCGAAGATACACAAACGCAGGCACACACTCACCCAACAGCCATCCACCTCACGACAGCCTCCAGCGCATGCACCTTCACCCAAAGTTACCAAACGTACACCTCCTACAACCACTACCTCTTCCTCCACTACCAAACCCCGTCCAGCTAGCCGTCCCAGTGTTCCTAAGAAACTTTTCCTGGCCAAACTTGACCTCTTCCCCCCCCCTCCAACTCATAGGTCCCGTACTAGCACCTCAGCCAAAACATCACCGGGACCAGTGGTGCCTGTTACAGGTATGTGGAGTGCACCGGCCACCAGGCCAGCCAGTGTGGCACGGAGCCACAGCACAGCCAGTCCCCCCCTGTGAAGCACCAGAAGTTGGACAGTGCCCGGCAGGAGAGGGGGAAGACTCCAGCCAGCAAAGCCACTCACAAGGGTCCCGGGGGTAGTGTCGACTCAGCTGTGACTCCTCCCAAGGTGGGGAAGGGGCAGAAGAAATCTCCAAAGTCTGGGAGGGGCAGCACGGTGGAGAAGACCGCCATCATCCCCGCTGCCCAGGAGGCCACCGCCAGCCCAATCGTCACTGGCCAGGAGGCCACCGCCGGAGTCACTGTCCAGGAGGCCAGCCCATTCGTCACTGGCCAGGAGGCCACCGCCAGAGTCACTGCCCAGGAGGCCAGCCCCATCGTCACTGGCCGGGAGGCCACAGCCGGAGTCACTGCCCAGGAGGCCAGCCCATTTGTCACTGGCCAGGAGGCCACAGCCAGAGTCACTGCCCAGGAGGCCAGCCCCATTGTCACTGGCCAGGAGGCCACCGCCGGAGTCACTGCCCAGAAGGCCAGCCCAATCGTCACTGGCCAGGAGGCCACCGCCGGAGTCACTGCCCAGGAGGCCAGCCCCATTGTCACTGGCCAGGAGGCCACCGCCGGAGTCACTGCCCAGGAGGCCAGCCCAATCGTCACTGGCCAGGAGGCCACCGCCGGAGTCACTGGCCAGGAGGCCAGCCCATTAGTCACTGGCCAGGAGGCCACCGCCGGAGTCACTGCCCAGGAGGCCAGCCCATGCGTCACTGGCCAGGAGGCCACCGCCAGAGTCACTGCCCAGGAGGCCAGCCCAATCGTCACTGGCCAGGAGGCCACCGCCAGAGTCACTGCCCAGGAGGCCAGCCCAATCATCACTGGCCTGGAGGGCCCGCAAGCCACAGCCCAGCTGACCCATGAAGGACCGCCAGCCACAGGCCTGCTGGGCACTGAAGGACCGCCTTGGCAAGCACCGCTGAACAGGCCAGGAACCGCTGAACAAGGCAAAGGCCGCCATGGCAAGCACCGCTGAACAGGCCAGGGACCGCTGAACAAGGCAAAGACCGCCATGGAATGCACAGCTGAACAGGGCAAAGACCGCCATGGAATGCACCGCTGAACAGGGCAAGCACGGCTGAACAGGTCAGAAACTGCAAACTCAAGCACCGCTGAACAGGGCAAAGACCGCCATGGAATGCACCGCTGAACAGGGCAAGCACCGCTGAACAGGTCAGAAACTGCAAACTCAAGCACCGCTGAACAGGGCAAAGACCGCCATGGAATGCAGCGCTGAACAGGGCAAGCACCGCTGAACAGGTCAGAAACTGCAAACTCAAGCACCGCTGAACAGGGCAAAGACCACCATGGAATGCACAGCTGAGCAGGGCAAGCACCGCTGAACAGGTCAGAAACTGCAAACTCAAGCACCGCTGAACAGGGCAAAGACCGCCATGGAATGCACTGCTGAACAGGGCAAGCACCTCCGAACAGGGCAAAGACCGCCAAGGCGAGCACCGCTAGCCCATTAGCGGCAGAGGCAGTGATGCAACTGGGACCGTCACAGGGTGAGTGCTGCACTCTGGGCACCAGTCCCCCTCCAGAACCAGTGGAGACATGCATCCACTCCGTCTCTCCTTGGCAGGATGAAGCACTCTGGCCACCAGTCCCCCTCCAGAACCAGTGGAGACATGCATCCACTACCTCAGTCCTGCACAGAATGAAGCACGCTGGGCACCAGTCCCCCTCCAGAACCAGTGGAGACATGCATCCACTACCTCAGTCCTGCACAGGATGAAGCACTCTGGGCACCAGTCCCCCTCCAGAACCAGTGGAGACATGCATCCACTCCGTCTGTCCTTGGCAGGATGAAGCACTCTGGGCACCAGTCCCCCTCCAGAACCAGTGGAGACATGCATCCACTACCTCTGTCCTTGGCAGGATGAAGCACTCTGGGCACCAGTCCCCCTCCAGAACCAGTGGAGACATGCATCCACTACCTCTGTCCTTGTCAGGATGAAGCACTCTGGGCACCAGTCCCCCTCCAGAACCAGTGGAGACATGCATCCACTACCTTAGTCCTGCACAGAATGAAGCACTCTGGGCACCAGTCCCCCTCCAGAACCAGTGGAGACATGCATCCACTACCTCAGTCCTGCACAGGATGAAGCACTCTGGGAACCAGTCCCCCTCCAGAACCAGTTGAGACATGCATCCACTCAGTCTGTCCTTGGCAGGATGAAGCACTCTGGGCACCAGTCCCCCGCCAGAACCAGTGGAGACATGCATCCACTACCTCTGTCCTTGGCAGGATGAGGCACTCTGGGCACCAGTCCCCCTCCAGAACCAGTGGAGACATGCATCCACTACCTCTGTCCTTGGCAGGATGAAGCACTCTGAGCACCAGTCCCCCTCCAGAACCAGTGGAGACATGCATCCACTACTTCAGTCCTGCACAGGATGAAGCGCTCTGGGCACCAGTCCCCCTCCAGAACCAGTGAAGACATGCATCCACTACCTCTGTCCTGCACAGAATGAAACACTCTGGGCACCAGTCCCCCTCCAGAACCAGTGGGGACATGCATCCACTACCTCTGTCCTGCACAGGATGAAGCACTCTGGGCACCAGTCCCCCTCCAGAACCAGTGGAGACATGCATCCACATGTGAGACTGTGGCTTTGCACTCCCCAGGATTGAACAGTGGGCAACCCACCCACTGTAGAGACTTGAGGGACTGTGGCTTTGCACTCCCCAAGTTGGTACAGTGGGCAACCCACCCACTGCAGAGACTTGAGAGACTGTGGCTTTGCACTCCCCAGGATGGTGCAGTGGGCAACCAACCCATTGTAGAGACTTGAGAGACTGTGGCTTTGCACTCCCCAGGATGGTACAGTGGGCAACCCACCCACTGTAGAGACTTGAGAGACTGTGGCTTTGCACTCCCCATGATGCAGCAGTGGGCAAACCACCCACCGTAGAGACTTGAGAGACTGTGGCTTTGCACTCCCCAGGATGGTACAGTGGGCAACCCACCCACTGTAGAGACTTGAGAGACTGTGGCTTTGCACTCCCCAGGATACATCTATGGGCATGGAGCCCCCTCGTAGATCTGGCGTGGTGCACTCATCCAGCTGAGGTGCCCCCTTTCCCTTCCCCCTGAGGTGCCTGTTGTATTTCTATCTGATGCCCCTGCAGTATTCTCTCCGTTTTGATCAGGTATCTAGTGTGGGCCTCGCCCATGCATTTTGGGCCCAGTGGTCCACCGACAATGAATGGTGCATTACCTGCACTACTAATCGTGGTGTATATTTTGTTTAATGTGTATATATCTGCATATATTTGGTTACTGTAATTTGATATATTACAATGGTTCAACTCATTTCCTTTTGTCTTTGCATTCTTCCGGAGGGGTTGGGGGTTGTTAGTGTAATGTTTGGTTATGCATTGGTGTGTGTGTTGTAGTGGGTGAGGGTCGGGGTGGGGGTTGTGATGTTGGTTGTGGGTGTGTCTGTGTTATTCCCTCCCCCACTCCTCCCCTATGTGGTAGGTGCAGTACTCACCGTGGTCTTCGCCGCCGGCGTTGTTGATCCTCGTATAGGAGCAGGAAGACTATCGCTGGCAGAATATGGAGTTCCGGCTCCATGGTGTCGTCGTTCCTCGTGGGGTGTGTAGAGGTGAGCGTTTTCCCTTTGAAATGGCTGTTTCCGCCGTGTTTTTATCCGCGGTGAATCCGCCCCGGAAAAGGTGGCGGATTGGCCTGTTGTGATACTGTGGGCGGTACATTGTCCTCCGCCTGTCTGTTGGCGGTGACCGCTGCGCTGTTTGTCTGTACCGCCGTGGCGGTCGGAGTGTTAAAGTGGCTGTCCTTGTTGGCGGTTTCCGCCACAGTCATAATAGCTAATTTTTTACCGCTGCTTTAACACCGACCGCCAGGGTTGTACTGACCACCAAAATCTTCTGGGACAATTTGTAAGTCTCATCCCCGGCAAGCAAATTCTTTGAAGTCCTTGTCATTGAAGGGAGATCTGATGAATGGCCTGACAGATGCATCGTCTATACCACCTCATCAGCAGCTACAACCCACACTTTCAAGAGCCTCCTGATAATCTCAGTGGCCCTGTCAACCTCATGGACCAGTTCAGCAACCTGCTTGCTCAGTGTTTCAGGATGACAAGACAAATCTTCTGAGGACAAGACCATTCCTATTGTTTGAAAGTTAACCTTGGACATGGCATAAAGCTTAGAGTTCTATTTGGCTTTAGGGTTGATGTGTGGTTGTGATCCCTTCTAAGTTGCTACACCTTTTGAAGCTAACCAATTCCAATATAGCCTAAAGAGCAGGGACTTGCTGTGAAACATTCTTGATGGTCGTTTTGTCTAGCACCAGGGGACACCAAGGGATAAGAATGTTTTACCCCATTTCTAATAATTTATTCAGCAGTCAAAGGTCTGGTGTCTTAGTTTGCCATTGAGAAACTAGAAAATATGCCTGCAGGCTTTTGCTCTTCACTAGGATTGTGTATGAATTTAAATAGATAATTATTTAGCCTGAATCCTCACATAACAATTTGAGGAGGCATTTTGGCTTTGTGGTGGTCAAATATGATTACAGGGACTTGGTGGTCAATGTCTGTTTTGAATGTCTTTGCAAACACAAACAAATGGAAATGTTTAGAAGCTCATACCACAGCTGAGCTTTGCTTTTCTATGTATGACATGCCTAGTGGCTTACCAGGCTACAACTGGTAAACGTGATGATGTTTGTAGGGGCTTTGGACTCAGAATGATGCTGAACCAAAATGGCACCTATGATTAAGTGGTTTGCAAAACCCATTAGTTTCTGAGTAGCGTTGGATCAGTGTATTTCATGCCATATGCACCTTCAGTCTCTGCCTTGATGGCCTCAAAAGCAGTTTGATATTCATGTGACTTGAGGTAGGGTTAAACCTTCATGGTGAGATCTCCCTAAAAGGTAATGATAAAAGCAGCAGCCTGGATATACATAGAGCAGTAGTTGGCCAGTTCCAGGAATCATCTTGGAGCTAAGACATTGTGAAAGAAAGAAGTGAGAGCTTCACCCTTTCGGGGCTCAGGGCACATGCTCTCCCTCAAGAAAATGTGTCCATAGAATTTGAAGGATGGTTTACAAAAGTCATACATGACTTTGTTCAAAATAAGAATAATCTATTGGAATGCTCTGGAGATATTCAGTGGTATTGTGTTTTTCCATTGATTTTAAAAACATAATAATGTAATCACTAAAGTTGTTAAGTTAGAATTGCCTCACCTTGCATTAGATATTTCGTCCTGAAAGACTTCATCAGCAGAAGACACTCCTACACTAAGAGGCATGTACCTGAACAGATGCATGTGTGTGGGGATTATGGTAATTTACAGCATGGCCTCTTCCAACTCAAGCTAATACTAGCCTCTGATGAGGTCAAGCTTGGAGAAGAATTGAGCAGAATGTTATTTATGAATCACACCCTTAATGGATGGTGCAAGAGGTCTTCTTTCTCTAAGGCTTCATTTGGCTGGCGTATGTCCACATATATTGGGATCATTCCTCGGGAAAGATTCGCAGATACTGGGATAATCAAAAAACCCGGGGAGGATTTTTCTATTCATTCAATTATACCTTATTTTAAAAGGCTGTCACATTACATTGTAATTTTCATTGTTGTAGTCATAAAATAGAATTCTGCCTTTAAGAGTGAAACCACTTTGTGATGACCTTGGTATTGGGAGGGGACCAAGCTCTGTCACAGAAACCACTCCTTGCAATGACAACCCTTGTCTGCGTTAGTTCTAAATGAATGCTGGTTTTATTTATCATACTTGAGGGGCTGACCCTCTGTGGGAAGAGGAGTCACAATATTACTTATTGTGAAAGAAAGAAGTGAGAGCTTCACCCTTGGCGGGGCTCCGCGCACATGCTCTCCCTCAAGAAAATGTGTCCATAGAATTTGAAGGATGGTTTACAAAAGTCATACATAGGCCCTGATTCTAACCCCGGCGGTCTTCGACCAACGGGGCGAGGGTCGGCGGGAGCACCGCCGACAGGCCGGCGGTGCCCCGCAGGGCATTCTGACCGCGGCGCTTTGGCCGCGGTCAGAAAGGGTAAACCGGCGGTCTCCCGCCGGTTTACCGCTGCCCTTAGAATCCCCCATGGCGGCGCAGCTTGCTGCGCCGCCATGGGGGATTCTGACACCCCCTACCGCCATCCTGTTCCTGGCGGTTCGCCCGCCAGGAACAGGATGGCGGTAGGGGGTGCCGCGGGGCCCCTGGGGGCCCCTGCCGTGCCCATGCCAATGGCATGGGCACGGCAGGGGCCCCCGTAAGAGGGCCCCGCAAGGTATTTCAGTGTCTGCCTTGCAGACACTGAAATACGCGACGGGTGCTACTGCACCCGTCGCACCTTCCCACTCCGCCGGCTCGATTACGAGCCGGCATCCTCGTGGGAAGGGAGTTTTTCCCTGGGCTGGCGGGCGGTCTTTTGGAGACCGCCCGCCAGCCCAGGGAAAAACTCATAATACCCTCCGCGGTCTTCTGACCGCGGAGCGGTATTATGGGGGCGGAATTCTGGCGGGCGGCCTCCGGCGCCCGCCAGAATTAGAATCACCCCCATAATGTATTGCTCATACATTCTTACAAAATGCGATGATCTGCCACATTTATGATAGTGAAAGTTCTAGCCATGGAAAGGATGTTTATCCACTTACAAGATTTCAGCAATATTTTTGACAAAGCAACATTGATTTCTCTGTAGCTGTGTTCTGTGATTCCAGCAACTCATCTAAGTTGCATTCATCAGACTCAGAATATTTCATATATACATTTAGGCACTTGTTAAAATAGTCAACTGTTTCACTATTAGTCCTGGTCCTTTGATATACCTCCGCAAAACAATTGTTGTCCAGACATTTTCAATTTTGATTTGTGTTTTTGTATCATTATAGAAGTCATTTAGCTTGGGTAGACATTGCTAATCCGGGCCGATGCTTTCTTGACAACACGTTTAAAAATGGTGGATGTTTTGCAGTGATGAGATAATATTTCAGGAACCATGAGATCTATATACTTCATTTTGGTGTGAAAACATAGGTTTTGGGGGTCAGGTAGTCTTACAAAGACAGAACATAACTCCTCAGAGCAACCCTTCTGCCATTTTCCAAAATGGCCACTCTATAATGATGTGTTTTAGCCATCACATTGGTAATTTATTTTAATATTGTTTTTATTTCAGGTTTTCCGTTGATTCAAATTCGTAAACATGAGCAAAGCAGGTGGTAGCAGGGATCTTTACCTCCTGACAGAGTGTTGCTAACTACATAATCTGGGGACTTCTTTAACAAAGAAAAATGTGTCGTATGCCAAACTAATCTGTAAGAAAAGCTAACATCAACTGCGGATGGACAGAAGAGAGTGTGAGATGTTGCAGAAGTAAGGCAAGACCAAGTGCACAAAATATTAAAACTGATGGATGAAGAGGATCAAATATTTTATCATTGTAACAACAGGTGCTACAAGCCCTATACAATGGAAAACGGTCTGGAAAACATTTGTCAAACAATAGCAGAAACAAGTGAATCACAACAAGAATCCAGGGGGGTCATTACAACATTGGCGGTAAAAGGCGCTTACCGCCGTGCAGAAGACCGCCAATACACCGCCGCTGCCGCGGTATACCGCCACAGCTATTATGACACACATCTCGGAATCTGCCGAAATTCAGACACCCACACAACACCGCCACACCAAAGGTCAGTGAGAAACTGGCGGAAACAAATCCTCCACCTCCACGCCAACAGAAACACGCCCATGCTATTACGACCCACGAATCCACGCGGCGGTCATTCAACCACGGTATACCATTGGCGGTACACACCGCCGCGCTCAAAATACACACACATCTCCAAAACACCGCCACATTGAACAATTCAAAATACACACACCTGACACACATACAAACACCACTCCCACACACCCAACACAATATAAAACACACACCTACATCACCCACAAACCCCTACGACTAAAAAGCATTGACGAAGGCCAGAGAGAGAGCACAGCAATTGACAACCCCATCACACAGAGGCACACAACAACATCACCCACACAACATCCACGCACACAACACCACACACCACTACACTCACCACAATCATCACCACATACACCACCCCACACCTCACCCACACCACCCCATGGCACGCCAAAGACACCCCCGCTTCTCCGAGGAGGAGCTCAGGGTCATGGTGGAGGAAATCATACGGGTAGAGCCACAGCTATTTGGCTCACAGGTACAGAACACATCAATAGCCAGGAAGATGGAGTTATGGCGCAGAATAGTGGACAGGGTCAACGCCGTGGGACAGCACCCAAGAAATAGGGAGGACATCAGGAGGAGGTGGAACGACCTACGGGGGAAGGTGCGTTCAACGGTCTCCAGGCACAACATCGCGGTGCAGCGGACTGGCGGCGGACCCCCACCTCCTCCCCCACAACTAACAACATGGGAGGAGCAAGTCTTGACCATCTTGCATCCTGAGGGCCTCGGAGGAGTCGGTGGAGGATGGGACACTGGTAAGTCAAATCTTAACTAACATATCCCCCCACCCTATCCTGCATGCTATCACACACCCCCTCCCTCACCCCCTCCCCTATCACTACAACTCCTCACTAATGTACCCATGACACTAACCACCCATCCCAACACCAAGCCCTGCATGACACAACTAAGCATGGACACCCCTTACTAAAGCATGCCCACTGCACATACCCAGAACACCCCCCCAACCATCATCACACAAACCCACACACAGGAATGCTTGCACTGGGGTAAACAAACACCCACCCATTGCACACCATTACACACACACATGCAATAATCATGCTCTTATGCCCCTGCAGGAACCCGAAGGACCGTCACCACACCAGAGTGTCCAGACAACACCACTCCACCCCCAGAAGAGGTCCACAGTGACGAGTGCAGCTCTGCCCCACTGGATCTTGATGACCAGCCCGGACCATCGTGGGCCTCAGGACAGTCGGTTCCCCTTGCACAGGCACAGCCCAACACCGACCTTCCACCCTCTGGTAACACCAGCACAGCACCCACCCAGCAGGCCCAAACCTCCCTACCCAGGACAGGTCAATCAGCGGTGTGTCCACCACTACAGGGTACCCAGGGTAATCCACCACCCCAACAACAACAGGGACCTGGGGGCAGTGGTAGTGGATACACGGTCCAGGGGACGGAGGCACAGGAACACAGGGAACTGGGAGGGCTGCTGTGCGACAGAGGGAGGACAGGCCAAGGGAACCAACTCTCCACGAGGCCCTCTCCTCCATCATGGGAGCACACCACCACTCCCAGGAGACGATGGCTACGGTCCTGGACAAGTTGCAGGAGACCCTGCGCCTGCAGGAGGAGCAGTATTTGAGGTTCAGGGAGGAGCTCAGGACCATCGGCTCCGCCCTGGGCACCATCGTAGGGGTGCTGAAGGACATACAGCAGACCTTGAGGGACACCGTGGCACTCCAAGGGGCCCCTGACACTAACATGGACGATGAACTGCCCACCACCTCCGCCGGCGCTAGTGGACAGGACGCCCTGCCACAGGACCACCACACCAGCACCCCACCCCCTGCAGACGGACAACCCACGCAAGCGGTCCCTGAGATCCAGGAACAGGACAGAGCAAGATGGCAAGACCCCCGCCAGGAAATGGGACCACCCTGATTGTCCTCCCACTGTCCCACTTTGTTACCCTGTCCATATTCGAACTGCCCCAGCTCCACTTCCTATGCCCAGATGGGCAGTGCACCTGTGAGACTAATAGACTGGACTCTGCCATGGACATTCCTACACCATCACCCCTCACCATTTTACAGCCCCCCTCCATTTTTGAGCACTTAAATAAACACCCTTGAAACACAAAACAATCTGGAGTCAGTCTATGATTTGGTAATTTGTATTATCAATGACAGTGTCATAATGGCTTTACCATTGTAAGGCTAACATACCTATGTCACACATCACAAGCCCTTGAAGGATGCAAGCAGTTGACACGTAGGTAACCACACCTGTGAAACCGTAATGGAAGGGTACAACTCAGTTAACAAATAGTGATTTAAATCGAGGAACAGGATAGAGGTAGACGTGTGAAAGTTAATGTAATGTTAAATCAGAAAATGTTCTCACCTGTGTCTCACTGGAAATATTGCTGTATGACTGACTCCCTGTTGTCGTTGTCTTCTTCATCAGCGTCATCCTCATCACTGTCCACAGGCTCCACAGCTGCTACAACACCGTCATCTGGATCATCCTCCTGCAGAAAAGGCACCTGGCGTCGCAAAGCCAAATTATGGAGCATGGAGCATGCGATGATGATGTCGCACACCTTCTTCGGTGAGTAGAATAGGGATCCACCTGTCATATGGAGGCACCTGAACCTGGCCTTCAGGAGGCGGAAGGTGCGTTCGATCACCCTCCTAGTCCGCCCATGGGCCTCATTGTACCGTTCCTCTGCCCTGGTCCTGGGATTCCTCACTGGGGTCAATAGCCAGGAAAGGTTGGGGTAACCAGAGTCCCCTAATAGCCACACATAGTGCTTCTGGAGTTGACCCATCATATCAGGGATGCTGCTATTCCGCAGGATGTAGGCGTCATGCACTGAGCCAGGGAACATAGCATTTACCTAAGAGATGTACTGGTCTGCCAAACAGACCATCTGTACATTCATCGAAAGATAACTATTCCTGTTCATGTACACCTGTTCACTCCTGTGGGGGGGGGGCAGAGCTACATGGGTCCCATCAAAGGCACCTATGACGTTGGGGATATGTCCAAGGGCATAGAAGTCACCTTTAACTGTAGGCAAATCCTCCACCTGAGGGAAAATGATGTATCTCCTTACGTGTTTCAGCAGGGCAGACAACAGCATGTCAGGGGGGATTCCAGTCGGATGGTGGATCGGTGACATCAGGTCTGGCTCCAACTGGGTACATAGTTCCTGGATTGTGGCACGGTCAAACCGGTAGGTGACGATCAAATGTCTTTCTTCCATTGTCAACAGGTCCACCAGCGGTCGGTACACCGGAGGATTCCGCCATCTTCTCATATGTCCCAGCTGACGGTGCCTACGAAGGACAACAGCGAAGAACCAGTCATTATTCCTCCAGGTATGTACCCACTGTTACACACAAGACTACACCAGACACAAAACCCTTCCTGTATGTGTGTTGAGTGTAGGCCTAGCTATGTGTGACGCAGTAGTAAATGAAGCCATGTGGGCCCCTGAAATGGTGGCTGCCTGACCTCTAAACTGGGACAATGGGATTGTGGGGTAACTGCGCTGGCGTTGTACACCGTCGCGGTAGGCAGTCGTAGACCGCGGCGCAATGCTGCATCGGTTAACATTGGACCCCATGGGTCCCAGGAGCCAATGAACAAGTGCGCTGGCGGTGATGCGCACCGCCGCGGACGTCACCGCCGCGGACTTCACCGCCATTTTCTATCTGTTCAATCACTAGATACCTGACCTTCGACAGGAGAGGACCTACACTGCAAGTGCTGCTGTGACCTCGGTCTGGCAGCGATGATGGCTGCTGCGTCTGGGGAAAGGGCCCCTGCCTTCACTGCACAGGAGTTGGAGAAACTTGTGGATGGGGTCCTCCCCCAGTACACGCTACTCTACGGTCCTCCAGACCAACAGGTTAGTACACAGGGAGCACGTTGTATGGGCTAGGCCTGGGTGGAGAGGGCTGGGTGGAAGAGGGAAGGGGCCAGAGTTCATAGAACATTAATGCATGGGAATGAATGGGCCACATGGCCAGAGTAGGGAGGGGGCCATTCACATTGACGGTGCAGTTGTTAATGACTGTTCCTCTTCCCTTGTGCATGTCATGTAGGTCAGCGCCCACCAGAAGAGGGACATCTGGCGTGCCATCGCCAAGGAGGTCCGGACCCTGGGGCCCACAAGAGAAGGGGCACCCACTGCCGGAAGAGATGGGAGGACATTCGCCGATGCCGCAAGAAGACGGCGGAGGCTCAGCTGGGGATGGCCTCCCAACGTGGGAGGGGTGCCCGTCGCACCATGACCCCCCTGATGTTCCGTATCCTGGCGGTGGCCTACCCGGAGTTGGATGGGTGCTTGAGGACATCACAGCAGACACAAGGGGGTGAGTACAACCTCATTCTGCGGACTTTGCGTGCAGTGGAGGGGTCTGGGTGGGGAGGTGGGCTGTGGGTGTCCCTAAGCCAGGGCGTGTTAGGTAGGCAAGGCCCCTCCGTAATGTAGGCCATGTGGAACTCTACCCCACCTCTGCAGAGTGGCAAGTCGAGATTTAGTAACTCCTGTGGCATCCATGTGCGCAGATGTCCACCATTGCCATGTAGGCCATATCCCAGAAATTGCGTGTGCAGAGTGCAGGAGCACGGCGTAGTGCAGGGGGCTGCTGCGTCTGTCTTGTCCGCCAACGGTAGCGGAATGCCATGCACTAAAACTCTCTTTCTTCTGTCTCCCCCATCCTCTTCCTGCTCTCCCTGTCCTTTTGTACATCAGCATCAACAGACGGAGGTACAGTGGCACTGGAGCACGAGGGAGCTGCATCCCACATGGCCATGGAGGGCCACACCACGGACTCTGAATGCACCAGTGGGACGGAGGGCGAGGGGAGCTTCACGTCAGCCACCGGATCACCAAGCAGCGACACGGACTCGTTCGCCGATGGGGGCTCCCTTGTGGTGGCGGCACCATCTGTGCCCCCCACCTCTACAGGTACAGCCGCCACCTCCCCTACCAGCACCGTCCTCCCAGCAGCCCCTCAGCGTTCGTCCCGTGCCCGCTCACCCAGGAGGGTGGGCATCACCTTTGCCCCAGGCACCTCAGGCCCTGCCCCAGTCACCCCTGCTGCCCTCAGTGAGGAGGCCATTGACCTCCTCAGGTCACTCACTGTTGGGCAGTCTACCATTGTGAATGCCATCCAGGGTGTAGAACGAGAGTTGCAACACGGTAATGCATTCCTGGAGGGCATTCATTCTGGTCAGGCTGCCTTTCAGCGAACCCTGCAATCTCTGGCCTCAGCACTGATGGCAGCCATTGTCCCTGTCTCTAGCCTCCCCCCTCCAACTTCCTCCACCCAGACCCAATCCCCTGTACTCCAGCCCATCCTAAGCACACCTACAGACCAGCATGCACACAAGTCAACACCCAAAAGTAGCTCAAGCAAACATAGGCACCACACATCCCACAGGCACTCACACAAGCATCACACCCATACAGACACAGCAACATTCAATGTCTCCACTGTGTCCCCCTCCTCCTCTTCTCCCTCCCAGTCTCGTCTACACACACACCTGCATGCACCCCATCTACAGCCACCAGGAATCGCACCAGGACACCCTGCACCACAAGCCGCTCACCTGCACTCACCACCTCCACTGCCATTTACATGTCCCCTGTGTCCTCTCCCAGTGTGTCTGTGACGCCCCCTCCCAAAGTACACAAACGACGGCAATCACTCAGCCAACATCCATCCACCTCACGACAGCCTCCAGTACCTGCACCTGCACCCAAAACAGCTAAAGTGACACCTCCTACAACCACCTCCTCGTCCTCCACTCCCAGACCCCCTCCAGCTACCCATCCCAGTGTTCGTCAGAAACTGTCCCTCTGTAAAATTTACCTTTTTGCCCCCACCCCCCGCTCCAATTCATCAGTCCCGTCGTAGCGCCTCTGCCAAAAAGCCTCCAATACCAGTGGTGCGTGTTCAAGGCTTGTGTAGTGCACCGGCCACTAGGGCAGGCAGTAGGACCCGGAGCCAAGGCACTGGCAGCCCACCCCCTGTAAAGGCTCTAAAATTGGAGAGTGGACGACGGGACCGTGTTAAGACTCCTGGTGGGACAACAACTGACATGGGTTCCAAGGGGATTGGAGAGTCAGCTGTGACTCCACCAAAGGTGGTGAAGGGGCAGAGAAAGTCTGACCAGCCTGTTGTGTGTGTCACGGCGGAGAAGTGCACCATCATTTCCTGCGGTCGAGACACAACCGCCGGCACCGTCGTCACTGGTCCAGAGACCACCGCCAGAGTCATTGCCCAGGAGGGCACAAGTATTGTCACTGGTCCAGAGCCACCGCCAGAGTCACAGCCCAGGATGGCCCAAGTATCGTCACTGGTCAGGAGACCACCGCCGGAGTCACAGCCCAGGAGGGCCCAAGTATCGTCACTGGTCAGGAGACCACCGCCGGAGTCACAGCCCAGGAGGGCCCAAGTATCGTCACTGGTCAGGAGACCACCGCCGGAGTCACAGCCTAGGAGGGCCCAAGTATCGTCACTGGTCAGGAGACCACCGCCGGAGTCACAGCCCAGGAGGGCACAAGTATCGTCACTGGTCAGGAGACCACCGCCGGAGTCACAGCCCAGGAGGGCACAAATATCGTCACTGGTCAGGAGACCACCGCCGGAGTCACAGCCCAGGAGGGCCCAAGTATCGTCACTGGTCAGGAGACCACCGCCAGAGTCACTGCCCAGGAGGGCACAAGTATCGTCACTGGTCAGGAGACCACCGCCGGAGTCACAGCCCAGGAGCGCCCAAGTATCATCACTGGTCAGGAGACCACCGCCGGAGTCATTGCCCAGGAGGGCCCAAGTATCGTCACTGGTCCAGAGACCACCGCCGGAGTCAGTGCCCAGGAGGGCCCAAGTATCGTCACTGGTCCAGAGACCACCTCCAGAGTCACAGCCCAGGAGGGCCCCGGCTGCCACAGCCCCGCTGGGCAATGATGGAACGTCAGGCCACACACCAATGCCCAGTGTAGAGAACGTCATGCCACACACCAATGCCCAGTGTAGAGAACGTCATGCCACACACCAATGCCCAGTGTAGAGAACGTCATGCCACACACCAATGTCCGTATCAGAACCGCCATGTCAAAGCACCGCTGAACAGGGCCAAGACCGCCATGGTGAAGACCGCTGAACAGGGCAAAGACTGCCATGTCAAAGCACCGCTGAACAGGGCCAAGACCGCCATGGCAAAGCACTGCTGAACAGTCCAGAACCGCCATTGCAAAGCACAGCTGAACAGTCCAGAACCGCCATGGCAAAGCACTGCTGAACAGGGCCAAGACCGCCATGTCAAAGCACCGCTGACTGTGGCTTTGCACTCCCCAGGATGGCACAGTGGGCAAGCCACCCACTGTAGAGACTTGAGAGACTGTGGCTTTGCACTCCCCAGGATGGCACAGTGGGCAAGCCACCCACTGTAGTGACTTGAGAGACTGTGGCTTTGCACTCCCCAGGATACATCAATGGGCATGGAGCCCCGTCGTGGATTTGGCTTTGCATTCATCCGGCTGAGGTGCCCCCCCTTTCCTTCCCCCTGAGGTGCCTGTAGTATTTCTATCTGATGTCCCGGCAGTGTTCTCTCCGATTGTGGTCAGGTATCGTTTGTGGGCCTCGCCCATGCATTTTTGGACTGTTGGTGCATGGACATTGTTGTGTACATATCTGCACTACTTCTCGTATTGTATATATAATTATGAGTGATTTTCAAATTTATATCAGTATATTTTTGTATGACATGTATATTGGCACATTACAATGTTTGACCGAATTTCGCTTTGTCTTTGCATTCTTCCAGGGGGATTGTGGGTTGTTTCTGTGATTTTTGTGAATGCATTGGTGTGTATGTTGTGATATGCGGGGGTGGGGGTGTTTGGTGGGTGTCCCCCTAACTTTTGCCTCCCCCTCCACCGTGTCGTAGGTGCAGTACTCACCGGTGTCTTCGGCGCCTACGTAGCTGTTGGTCGTAGAGGAGCAGATAGACAAGGGCAGGGAGTATTTGTAATTCCGGGTCCATGGTGTCCTCGTTCCTCGTGGGATGTGTTAAGGTGAGCGTTTTCCCATAGCAAAAGCTGTTTCCGCCGTGTTTTTATCCACGGTGAATCCGCCCCGGAAAAGGTGGCGGATTGGCGGGTTGTAATACTGTGGGCGGTACATTGTCTCCTGCCTGTCTGTTGGCGGTGACCGCCGCGCTGCTTGTCTGTACCGCCATGGCGGGCGGTGTGTTAAAGTGGCTGTCTATGTTGGCTGTTTCCGCCAGGGTCATGATTACCTTTTTTTGTCCGCCGGCCTGTTTGCGGTATTACCGCAGCTTTAACACCGTCTGCCAGGGTTGTAATGACCACCCAAGTCTTTTGAGAAAGTAACAAAAACCAAACCCAATGCCCATCCACTTAGAAGATCGATGGCTACCCCTAATAACTGATTAGAAAGCAGAGGATCTTCAATGTGTTATCTGTGGTTTAGCCAGAACAAGGACCAAAGAGACTGATGAAAGAACAAAGTACAGAATATGAGAGCCTCAAAGGGAAAACATGTTTTTATCTGCATCTAGTTTCTCCCAAGAAGATGTTTTAAGTCGAGTAATTGTTCTAAACAGCGAGGTGAATGTATTTGCAATGGATTTTTATGGCAACCCAAACTCCATGTGTGTATACATTCAAAAATATGAATGTACAATGACCTTCCAGCAGTAACGTAACTGCCAGACTTCAGTTAAGTTTGCACTCTTTGAAAAAAGCAAATTAAGTTTTAAAGCCACTCTTGAGTGCTGGCTACAGGTTCACACTCATTGAAATGGTCAACACTGATGAAACTGTATTGATCCGTATAAATGAAATTAAGATTTTTCTGGCGAGAATGTACAATAGAAGTTGTTTTTGTGAGTCTAACAAAAAGTATTAGCCACTTATGGTGTTCTCAGCTGATCTGACTCCTGAAGTTCTAGCTGCCAAAATAAGATCACAGGCTGCAGTAACATCAGCCGGAATCATTTTAAGAAACGTCTTGAAAGATTTCGATTTTGGACTTAATGACAAATTTTGTGATGCCCCAGTGCTCTGCAAATCATGGGAGTCAAGAAGAATACATGATCTTGCCTTAACATTTTTTACATCATTGTTTAATATCAGCAAAGCAAAACTGTTACAAACTAAAGTTCTTGAGTTCAGAACAGAAGCTGACGACATTGATGATGGCTTTGAAGATATAAGTGAAGAAGTGGAATACAATCCCATAAATCAAAAGGCTCATGCTGTGCAAATGTACTGTCTTTTCCAAATCATGTTTTATGAATTACATCTCAGTAAAAAGAAAACTCTGCTACACTTGATGGCTGCCCACGGAGTCTATGTCATTTGCAAAAGTAGAGATATAGGGGGTGATTCTGATTCTGGCGGGCGGCGGAGGCCGCCCGCCAGAATTCCACCCCCATTATACCGCTCCGCGGTCAGAAGACCGCGGAGGGTATTATGAGTTTTTCCCTGGGCTGGCGGGCGGTCTCCAAAAGACCGCCCGCCAGCCCAGGGAAAAACTCCCTTCCCACGAGGATGCCGGCTCGTAATCGAGCCGGCGGAGTGGGAAGGTGCGACGGGTGCAGTGGCACCCATCGCGTATTTCAGTGTCTGCAAGGCAGACACTGAAATACTTTGCGGAGCCCTCTTACGGGGGCCCCTGCCGTGCCCATGCCATCGGCATGGGCACGGCAGGGGCCCCCAGGGGCCCCGCGACCCCCCCTACCGCCATCCTGTTCATGGCGGCTTTCCCGCCATGAACAGGATGGCGGTAGGGGGGGTCAGAATCCTCATGGCGGCGGAGCGCGCTCCGCCGCCATGAAGGATTCCCCCGAGCAGCGGTAAGTCGTCGGGAGCCCGCCGACTTGCCGCTTCTGACCGCGGCTGAACCGCCGCGGTCAGAATGCTCGTGGGAGCACCGCCACCCTGTTGGCGGTGCTCCCGTGGTCGGTGGCCGCCAGGGTCAGAATGACCCCCATAGTGCCAGATGTAGGAAGCCGTTTGCATGCAAACAGCCTTCTGCGATGCACATTGACAATTTGCGAGTCGGTACCGACTCGCAAATTGTGAATTCGACTCGCAAATAGGAAGGGGTGTTCCCTTCCTATTTGCGACTCGCGTCGCAATGCAGAATTGCTTTGTGACCGCGAATGCGGTTGCAAAGTAATTCGCAGTTACCACCAGTGTCACACTGGTGGTAACTCATTCGCAAAAGGAAAGGGGTCTCCATGGGACCCCTTCCCCTTCGTGAATATGGGCAAAAAGGTTTTTTCAGAGCAGGCAGTGGTCCAATGGACCACTGCCTACACTGAAAAAACGAAACCAAATGGTTTCGTTATTTTTTTTATTTTTTGCAACTCGTTTTCCTTTAAGGAAAACGGGCTGCAAAATTTTTAAAAATCTGCTTTATTGAAAAAGCAGTCACAGACATGGAGGTCTGCTGACTTCAGCAGGCCACCATCCCTGTGAATGCAGGGACTCGCTATGGGGTCGCAAAATTCGACCCACCTCATTGATATTTATGAGGTGGGTCTTTGCGACCCCATAGCGAGTCGCAGACGGTGTCTGAGACACCGTTCTGCATCCGAATTTGCGATTCAGAAATTGCGAGTCGCACCGACTCGCAATTTCCGAAACACAAATTCGGACCTTGCTACATCTGGGCCATAATCACTTCAATGTATAGAATTGGTGTATCAACAAATTATAATGACATAGTACGGAGCGGGAACTTGTTAGCAGCACATGCTGCAAAAACTTGTGAATCCGACAGCACACCACTTCTAAGTCACTTTACCAGGAAAGGATTTACAATTGCGGATCTTGATAATTTTGATTTCAAAGACAGCTCTTCTTTGTCTGGACAATCCAGCACACATGATACTGCCCTGGTGCTTTTTCAAGACTGTCCCAATTAAGTAGCTGCTGGAAAACAAGCTGTGTCAGCTGTAGGCATAAACAAATGAAGCTGCAAACTTATAACCCAACTGCCTTTCCAACGTGTAAAACCATTCCAAGTCATCAACACATCCAAGTCTATCAGAAAGTTTCAAAGTGGCTGAAGACATGGATCATCTTCTAGCTGATGCTGCAGTCCGCGCAGCTGCTGATTTAACTCAATTTATCATATTGCTTATTCGGTGCAGACTAAAGGATGAAGAAAAGTCACTTCCTCCATGGGCTACAATTCATGCTGTGATCTCCCAGAATGCCATCCAACTGAAGAAGTTTGGGTTTTTATCAGTAATACCATCTCCAGTCACAAACTATGCAACAATAAACACAGCTCTAAAACAATTCCAAAATGTGCGTGCTCAGCTTGAAGACAACCTATCCAGTACTTTCCTGCGGTTAAGGTGTTTTCCGTATTGTAGCTGACATTTTTATGAGCAATCCAGTAGAATTTGATGATCTTTATCCAATGATGTTTTTTTTCCACATGACAAAAGAAGAGTTACGGTGTGCAGGAAGTTATCTCAGTGGATGTGACATATACAATGAATACATTGAGGCAAAAATCTTTGGAAGCAAAACTGTCCAGTCAGTATTGAGTGGAACTCCTTATGTTCATTCGTTACAGGGTATGCTCTATTTTAAATGGGGTCTCTGGTTGGCAGTCAGTTTGCACTCTGTACAAGCAGGGACCCTCACTCTAGTCAGGGTAGGGGTGATACAGAGCTCAGATAGCCCCTGCTCACTCTATTGGCAGCTTGGCACAAGTAGTCAGGCTTATCTCAGAGGCGATGGATAAAGTATTTGTACAAATCACGCACAGTAACACAGTGAATACACCACAAAAGGACTCCACACCAGTTTAGAAAAATAGCTAATATTTATCTAAATTGAACAAGACCAAAACAACAAAAATCCAACATACACAAGCAAAGATATGATTTTTTTTTTAAACAAAAAGTCTTAATCCATAGAAATCAATGGTTGTGTTATTTTAGCACAAGTACCTGGTATGCTTCAAGAACAAAGCCACAAGGGCAATGGTGCGTTAGAAAAGCAAGCGAGGCGTCTATTCCTTACTCGTAAGTGAGGCCGTGCGTCAATTCTTTACTCACACGAGAGGCAGTGTGTCAATTATTTTCTCGCAAGGGATGCTGTGCGTCGATTCTGGGTGTGCAGCCTCGAGTCCGGGAAGGGATGTTGAAGATTTTGACGCCCAGGATTCCTACGTGGAGATTACCGACGTGCTGTGCGAAGAGTCCGTGGTGAGAACACGTGCTGTGTTGTTTCTGCAGCTGTGAGGCAGGCACTGCGTCAAATTTTCAGCCTCAGGCATTGATTTTTCTGATGCAAACACAGCTGTTCATGGATTTTTCCCCGCAGGTTACCATCTTCCACTTCTAAGGGTGTCGGGACTGGATTTGGCACCACTTAGTAAGTCAGGATTCCCAGCAGAAGAGCCCAGGCACTGGCGGATGAAGTCTTTGATGTCCCTGAGACTTCAAAACAGGCAGCAAGCTCATCCCAAGCCCTTGGAGAAACTTTACAAGCAGGATTTCAGAAAGCAAAGTCCAGTTCTTTTCCTCTTCAGGCAGAAGCAGCAGCAGTAGGCCAGCACAGCAAAGCAACAGGCAGAGGGGCAGGTCTTTCTCAAGCATCAAGCTTTTCTCCTTGGCAGAGGTTTCTCTTGATCCCGACGTAATCTGAACATCTGGGGTTTTGGGTCCACTACTTATACCCAGTTCTGCCTTTGAAGTAGTCAAACTTCAAAGGAAAGTCTCTGTTGTTCACAAGATCTCAAATGCCGAGGCCTGGCCCCAGACACACACCAGGGGTTTGGAAACTGCATTGTGTGAGGACTGGCACAGCCCTTTCAAGTGTAATTGTCAGCTCCTCCCTCCCCACTCTAACCCAGGAGACTCATCAGGATATGCAGGCTACACCTCTGCTCTCTTTGTGTCACTGTCTAGAGGGAATTCAAAACATCCCAACTGTCATTCTGACCCAGACGTAGAATACACAAGCAGGCAGAGGCACAGAATGGTTAAGCAAGAAAATGCCCACTTTCTAAAAGTGGCATTTTCAAACAGACAATCTAAAAACCAACCCTACCAAAAATGTATTTTTAAATTGTGAGTTCAGAGACCCCAAACTCCATATCTCTATCTGCTCCAAATGGGTAAAATATATTTAAAGGCAGTTCTCGTGTTAACCTATGAGAGGGATAGGCCTTGTAATAGTGAACAAACAAATTTGGCAGTATCTCACTATCAGGACATGTAAAACACATCAGTACATGTCCTACCTTTTAAATGCACTGCACCATGCCCATGGGGCTACATAGGGCCTACCTTAGGGGGTGACATACATATAGTAAAATGGAAGGTTTGGGCCTGGCAAGTGGGTGCACTTGCCAGGTCGAACTGGCAGTTTAAAACTGCACACACAGACACTGCAGTGGCATGTCTGAGAGAGGTTTACAGGGCTACTCAGGTGGGTGGCACAATCAGTACTCCAGGCCCACTAGTAGCATTTGATTTACAGGCCCTGGGCACCTCTAGTGCACCTTACTAGGGACCTACTAGTAAATCAAATATGCCAATCATGGATAACCAATCATCAATACATCATTAGACAAAGAGCACTTGCACTTTAGCACTGGTTAGCAGTGGTAAAGTGCCCAAGGTATCAAAACCAGCCAAAACGATTTGCAGCACAGTATCCAAAAACAGGAGGTCAGAAGCAAATAGTACAGGAAAACCACGGCAAGAGCTGCCAGGTCTAACACTCATTATATCTGAGGCTATAGAAACATTGCGTTGAAATGCTTTCTGGAACAAGAATGACAAATTATGATTTGCATATCTTATCTAAAAAGTTAACAAGGCACAGGGTGCACTTCATTCAAAAGACATAATGAAAAGCCAGGCAAAGTTCAATACACTCAGTTCAAAATCAGAAAACATGAAAAACAAGTTCTTAGTGTTTGTCAAAGAATGTGAAGAAAAATCAGAACTTTGCAAGTACAGTAGAAATGTTTTACAAATGATATCTCTAGTGAAACACATGGTACATGCTGATCAGAAAGGTGATTGGGAGCTGCATGTGAAGACTGTGGAGTCACTGTTTACTGTTTTTTGCAAATTTGATTGCATAAATTACCTGAGATATGGGTCCTGGTATTTGGAAGGAGTGAGACAAAGACATTTTGTGGTGAAAGACAGGGAGGGAAGGTGCAATGTTGAGACTAAAGATATAAAACTGGAACAGAGGATCTAGAAATCACAGAAAAGCTCAAATGGAATTGTTGGTCAGACATGTAAAAGTGAATATGTTGCTCACTGGCAGCTAGTTTATCATGAAGTCCTTTCTATTTGCAATGTTTTCAGAGAGATGACAAATTCAAAAATATTGGACCATCATGAAACTGTTCCTCATCACAAACTTGTGGGAAAGAGAGGGTAACGTTTTAATAAATATGTTGAAAGCCTTTTTAATTTAATGCAGCATGAAGGAAATCCCATGGAACTGACTGGGCATGTGTATCTACACAACTTCATGACCAAACAATATGTAGATAACAATATAAAGATACGTCCACTATATGTCCTGGACCATGGATCAACACTATACGCAGAACTGAAGCAGGAGAGATTTTGTATTGAAAGAGAAAAAACTGTTTGATATAATCATTAATCCTAAACTTCCACACTTTAATTGTCATAGTAAGAGTTTAGTCCAAATAGCCACTGCAAAACAGGTTACACATTGCAAGCACATCAAGATATGGATGTAGCAAACGAAAGGACATTCTGTCACATGATCTTCTTCCAACTAACGCATTATTTGATGGAGAGGCTGCAACCAAACTAGTGAAGCACAAACACGTACAATAACTTGAAAAAAAACTTTGACCTGAAGAATTTCAATTTGAAAAGGTGTCCTCATTTCTTGTCGCAAACGGCCCGATTCGCAGAATTGGGCCTTTTATGTCAAGAAAAAAGCATTTCCCAAGGTACAAACCCAATTTTGCAATTCAGTAATCGATTTACTGAATCACAAAAAGGGTTTGCGAGTCGCAATTAGAAAGGGGCGTTCAAAAGGCATCGCTTCCTAATTGCGAGTTGCAGTGGTATGTATGATTGTTTTGTGACCGTGAATGGGGTTGCAAAACAATCGCACTTAACACCACGTCTCACTATTTCTGCATAGTCCAAGGGTATAAACCTCAAAGTCCTTCATCCTTTAACGGCGGCACAGCCCCATGTAGCTGGGCTCCTCTAAATCAAAAAGTGTAAGTACCCTGAGGGAGTCGGAAGCCACCACAGAAGTTGCAGCACACCAAATGCACTGCATACCTGCCAACACTCCCAATTTAAGTAGGTGACTCACAATTTTGTGATCCAAAATGGTTTTATTTTACACTCATTTTTTTTTAAACTGGGCACATCAGTTTTTGTCAGTGGGGACATGAAATGTCCCAGATTATTTTTAATAAACCTCACTCATGTTTTTAGATGTTGGCATGTATTAAATTGGATACCTCCATCTTATGTCTGTGCACTTTGCGCTGTTTGCCTGAAGACATTGCTTTGGGGATAATGAAATATTGCATCCTATGCACACAGAGGCTGAAGGCATCTCCGGTGTATATAGAAGCGAATGATGCCTCTTCACCATTGCAAAGTCCGTGACCAGTGAGATTTATAAGGAACACAAACTGTTTTACTCTAACAAACAGAAGAAGTCGGACAGAAAGAAAGATGAAAGGCAGAATGTATTCAAAGTATTGTTTGAACAGCATGCTCCTCCGTGAAAACAGGAGTCTTGATGAGATGGATAGCTGCCACGTTTCTCAGATCCAGTTGTGACTAGCTGCTCCAGTGTAGTTTTTTTCTTGAGATCCTGTGATTGGTAGTCCTGTATTTATAACGTGATAAACAAGACTACAAGTCCCAGAATGCCATTACAAAAACCTGGACTGGAGCAGCCATTCACACATGGGCTTAGGAAAGTTGTCAGGGCTAGAGATGCAACTTTTCTCCCTTACAGGTTTCATTACTCATTCTTATTTGTCCCTAGCTTCCTGGATGTGTGCCTCCACATTGAGATTCCTCTTTTTTCCCAATCTCTTTAGCACTACTCTTCGGACATATTCAGCTGGCATGCATGCATTGGAAGCGTTGGCAAGCATGGTTGAGGAATGACGCGCCTGAATGATGGCACTACAGACGGATACCTTTTAATATGATATACTGATTCTTCTATCTCAGATTTTTTGTTCAAGTTATTATTTTTCACCTAGTCTTATTAATCCTCTTTTCTACTTTAAAATTACTGGTCCCACAATACAAATCAAAGCAACTGGACCAGATGTGCTACTCACTCATGAACTTGGGCAACTTGAGAGCTCGGAGCAAAGACTACGTTGAGGAAGAGAAATAAGAAAGTAATGCAAGATCTATGTCTTGATCCTTCATAGATGCGATTTTCCTACTTCCTAGGGCAGCCCTGCACCTGTAATATAATTTGTTCATATCGCATACACCAATCCACATTAAATTCCCAATCTGTCTGCGATGGGGTCTCCCTACACGCCCACAGCTGAACCACATCACGTTTTGCCACCATTAATGTGGTGTTGCAAAAGAGTAATGTTTAGCGATCTAGTGACTGTTCACTCTAGAAACCGATGGCAGCCAGTTGGAGGGTCAGTTTTACTGTGCAGTCCAGAACTGTTGAGATCCATCTCTCAACTCTCCCCCACCAATACCCCAGCATTCGGGACACCCCCACAAGGTATGCAATAATGTACCTCTTTGCCCTATACCCCTCAAACATTTTAGATGTAGCACTCCCCATTTGAAACAGTGAAGTAGGCTCTGTGGAGGAGCTTCAGCTGGACCAACTTAAACTCGGTCCGGGTGGCCGCCTCTCGGGGTATCTGCAGGGAGCCCCCAATCATCGTTCTCCAGTCTACCTAAGTCTTCGTCCCAACGGCTTTGGAGTCGATCAAGGGGGGTGATATTTTGGAGGATTGTGAATAGAGTTTGGACACTGCATGTGGGGTAAGAGGAGCCCATAGTACTCAGTATTCCAAGGGTGATTCCTCCGGAGTCTTGCTAAGAGCCTCTAGATGCACCCGGAGGAGATGTCACAGTTATTGATAGTGGAATATTGCCTTAAACAGAACACATCGGTCCTGCAACTCATGGAATGGTATCATCTCCTGACCCTTCCAAATGTTCCCCACCTTTTTTCATGGCCCTCGACTGCCCGCAGTCCCCTAAACCAGACGGAGGAGCGCAGCAGGGTTTCCAGCATTAACCTATCCTTCCAACCCAGAGCTCTGGTCTCCTTATGCCAGGTTCTGACTACTACTGCAGTAGGTTGCAGCAACTGGGACTGACCCCTTCCATCTTATAACCAGTGGACATATCCCATCAGATCCACTGCCAGCCTGTCTTCCACCACCAAGCACTCCTGCTGGGAAGAGAAGGCCCACCCTATGACCACCGGCAGTTATGCAGCACAAAAATACAACCGAAGGGCAGGAGGGGCTATGCATCCTGGCTCCTAGTGAGGGACATCGATTCTATCCTTGGCATTCCCTCATCCCTCAACAGGCCACTTGTAGCACTTGCTACCTCCTGAAAAAAAAAATCTGTGACCTCGAACGTAGTAGTTTGTAGGATGTACAAGAATTTGGGGAGATAAATCATTTTATAGAGGGTCCTCCTGCCAATCAAGGAAATCAGGAGCCTCCTCCATCATTCCACTTCTGCTTTCTATTATTCCAGCATATTCCTCAGGTTTTCTGCAAAGAACAAATCCTAATCTTTTTTTGATATATATGCCCAGATACCAAAATCCCTCTGATCGTCTCGCCGGGGGTGAAGCCATGTTCCCCCCCTCAGCCCATTGGAGAGTGGAAATGTGACAGACTTGTGCCAATTAATCCTCAGCCCTAAAAAGGAGCTGAACACCACCAGAATCTCAAGGACTCAGGGCACTGAATTTTCCAGATCCGCCAAGCATAACAGAATATATTTCGTATCGAGGTATATGACATCCTCCCAGTCCAGGTCCCATCTCAGTCCATCCTGCAAGGCATCTGATCTCAGCTAGCAAGCCAACGGCTCGATCGCCAGTGTGAACAGCAAAGGGGAAAGTATGTACCCCTGCCTAGTGTCCCTTCCTAGATAGAACTCTTTGGAGAAGGCCCCATTCACCCAGACCGAGCCACTGGGTCTTTGTACAGCAGGCCCACCAAGGATATAAACCTTTTGCCTAACCCCATTCTCTACAATATAACCATGAGATAGTGCCACTCAAGGAAGTAAAATGCCTTTTCGGCATTTAAAGAAAGAAGGAGCACTGACTCTGCCAGCCGATTGCAATCTGCAAGACAACCAGCCAGCCGGCCAGCCAAGATTATGGCCCTCATAATGAACACGGCAGCTTTACCGCCGTGTTCAGGCTGGTGGTCATTTAACTGACCACCAGCCCCCCTGGGACCCCGCCGGCCACATAAAGAACATTCTGCTGGGCCGGCGGGCGGAAAAATTGTTTCCGCCCGCTGGCCCAGCAGAATGCCTGGCTGAGACATTGCCGGCGGTTCAATGCCTCTGTGTGGCGGGTGCAGCTGCACCCGTCGCGCAGATCACTGCCCGTAAATCGGACAGTGATCTGCATGATGGGGTACTGCACAGGGGCCCCTGCACTGCCCATGCCAAGTGCATAGGCAGTGCAGGGGCCCCCAGAGCACCCCTTCCCCCAGCCTTTCCTTGGTGGCTGTAGGGATCATTATCCGAGGATTAGCAGCGCTGCCCTGTCGGATGATGATTCCTTCCACCGTCAGACTGCCTATCGCGTACATTATATGGCGGTTCAGCCCGCCATGCCGGTGGCGGTCTTTTTACCCGCCGCCGGCACAGCGGGTTGAACCACGAGAATCATAATGACCCCTATGTCTGGTTGCCCTATAAGGCATGAAGGCCGATTGGCCAGGGGCCACCAATGTGCCGATTGGACAGGGGCCACCAATGTGCCAATCACCTGCACAAAATCTTTGTTTCCAAGTTATGGAGGGAGATGAGGCGATAGAAAGCACAGTCCCCTCTAGGCTTTCCCGGTTTATGTATCACCACTATCATTGCCCTACGAAGGTCTCCAGGCAAACAGCCCTCCTGACGTGCTCTGCTAAATTGGAGTGAGCCGTTAACTGCAATTTCACACATTTGAAGCGCTCAGGGGGGAACCCAATGGGACCCAAAAACCTTGTACTCTTCCCTCTCAGACAACTCCACATCAAAGGTATCTCCTGTGTCCCTCTGTAGCTGAGGCACCGGTATGTCTCTTATAAACCTTTTAAGTTCACTGAGTTGCAATCACCCCCAGGCCTGGCAGAGGTCTTCCAGATGTGTTGCAAAGGCTTGTGCTATGGCCCTCGGGCCTCCATCCTCCCCCCTCCATCTCCCTTGATTACAGCCACCCAACCCTGGTCTTCTTCTTTTTTGGTCTGCCAGGCTAGCATATTGCCTGATATTTTTCCATTCTTGTGTAGCATACCTTGCTGTGCCCTATGCATCACCTATGCCTCATGATGGAGCAGGTGGCGCAGCTCTTCTCTCCCCTCCTCAAACCTGCCTGCAAGGCTCAGGGTAGGGCCAGACACATAATCGACTTCCCACTGATCCAGCTGTCTTTCAATTTCCCCAATCGTCCTATCCCTTTCATTGCATTTGCTAGATATGTGGTGTTAAAAATTGGGCCTCTAGTTGGCTGAGGTATGCACCCCGTCCAAAAAGGGTCACCCTCTGATAGCTTGGCACAGACCAGGTATGCTTAACTTAAGAGGCAATGTGTAAAGTATTTTTGAAACACACACATAGCAACACCATAAAAAAACACAAAAAGACTCCACACAGATTTAGAAAAACAGGATGTTTAACTGAATAGAATGAGACCGAAATGATAAAAATCAAAATTCTGATTTTCAAGTTATTGCAGCAAAATTGCAGTACTATAAATACATCCACTTTTCTTAGGTTCTAACAGGAATACTGACAAGGGGGCAAACACAAATTCTTACAAAGGGGGCAGCAGCATAGTATTCCCCCAAATCCTCAAAGAGACAATTTCCAATCGGTCTCTTAAGACCCGAATGCTTAACCAACCCCTCCCCAGCTGCCCTCCAGCTGCCCGCAATTTTGCAAAGACTTTATGGGTATAGGGACCCACAGTACCTTTTGCAGTGAAGCAGCCTGCCGTACAGCAGGTCAGGCTGAGGCTCCTTCATAGAGGTAGGTGGAGTGCAATGTTGCACAGCAATGCCGTGTCAGGAATGTTGTGAGGCGGGTGCATCTTGGGTTCTCAATGCAATTTGTGCTGACCGGCTGCAAGCCACGTTGGTGTGCCAGTCCGGGGTGCTGAGGCATCTGGTGTGGAGGCAGGCGCTCCGACTTGCACGGAGCAGGACACTCAATTTCAGCCACAAATTATAGGCAGGGCTGAGCTTGAAGCTTCCCTTGGTGCTGCAGAGTTTGTGTCAGCAGCAGGGCACTCAATCTTGGTACATGGCAGGCTGAGGATCAAACTCGCACTGGTGGTAGTTACAAGCACAGTGGCTGGACTCATGAGTAGCAAAGTTCCACGGCAACGGTGTAGGAAAGTACCATCTTGCCTGGCATATTACCCCCATTTTTACTGTATGTATGTTTGTTTTTGCCTATGTGCCACTGGGATCCTGCTAGCCAGGACCCCAGTGCTCATAAAGTATGCCCTGTACGTGTTCCCTGTGTGGTGCCTAACGGTATCATTGAGGCTCTGCTAACCAGAACTTCAGTGTTTATGCTCTCTCTGCTTTTAAAATTGTCACTGCAGGCTAGTGCATAATTTTACCAATTCTCATTGGCACACTGGAACACCCTTATAATTCCCTTGTATATGGTACCTAAGTCCCCAGGGTATTGGGGTTCCAGGAGATCCCTATGGGCTGCAGCATTTCTTTTGCCACCCATAGGGAGCTCAGACAATTCTTACACAGGACTGCCAGTGCAGCCTGAGTGAAATAACGTCCATGTTATTTCACAGCCACTTTACACTGCACTTAAGTAACTTATAAGTCACCTATATGTCTAACCCTCACTTGGTGAAGGTTAGGTGCAAAGTTACTTAGTGTGTGGGCACCCTGGCACTAGCCAAGCTGCCCCCACATTGTTCAGGGCTAATTCCCCGGACTTTGTGAGTGCAGGGACACCATTACACGCGCGCACTACATATAGGTCTATACCTATATGTAGCGTCACCATGGTAACTCCGAACATGGCCATGTAACATGTCTAGGATCATGGAATTGTCACCCCAATACCATTCTGGTATTGGGGGGACAATTCCATGCATCCTTGGGTCTCTAGCACAGAGCCCGGGTACTGCCAAACTAACTTTCCGGTCTCCACTGCAGCTACTGTTGCTGCCAACCCGTCAGACAGGTCTCTGCCCCCCTGGGGCCTGGGCAGCCTGGTCCCAGGAAGGCGGAACGAAGAATTTCCTCTGAGAGAGGGTGTTACACCCTCTCCCTTTGGAAATAGGTGTGAAGGGCTGGGGAGGAGTAGCCTCCCCCAGCCTCTGGAAATGTTTGATGGGCACAGATGGTGCCCTCTCTGCATAAGCCAGTCTACACCGGTTCAGGGATTCCCCAGCCCTGCTCTGGCGCAAAACTGGACAAAGGAAAGGGGAGTGACCACTCCCCTGACCAGCACCTCCAAGGGGAGGTGCCCAGAGATCCTCCAGTGTGTCCCAGACCTCTGCCATCTTGGATGCAGGGGTGTGAGGGCACAATGGACAGCTCTGAGTGGCCAGTGCCAGTAGGTGACATCAGAGACCCCTCCTGATAGGTGCTTACCTTTCTCAGTAGCCAATCCTCCTCTGTGGGCTATTTAGGGTCTTTCCTGTGGGCTATTCCTCAGATAAAGAATGCAAGAGCTCACCAGCGTTCCTCTGCACTTCCCTCTTTGACTTCTGACAAGGATCGACCGCTGACTGCTCCAGGACGCCTGCATAACCGCAACAAAGTAGCAAGAAGACTACCAGCATTATTGTAGCGCCTCATCCTGCCAGCTTTCTCGACTGTTTCCTGGTGGTGCATGCTCTGAGGGCTGTCAGCCTTCACCCTGCACTGGAAGCCAAGAAGAAATCTCCTGTGGGTCGATGGAATCTTCCCCCTGTCAACGGAGGCACCGAACTTCTGCATCACCGGTCCTCTGGGTCCCCTCTCATCCTGACGAGCATGGTCCCTGGAACACAGGAGCTGGGTCCAGGTGTCTCCCACAGTCCAGTGGCCCTTCTGTCCAAATTTGGTGGAGGCAAGTCCTTGCCTCCCCACGCCAGACAGTAATCCTGTGTACTGCGTGAAATGCAGCTGCTCAGGCTTCTGTGCACTTTTGCAAGACTTCCTTCATGCACAGCCTAGCCCAGGTCCCCAGCACTCCATCCTGCATTGCCCAACTCGCTGAGTTGGACTCCCACATCGTGGGACCCTCCTTTGTGACTCTGAGTCGACTGCTGTCCTCACATCTTCTAAGTGCCTGTTCAGGTACTTCTGCGGGTGCTGCCTGCTTCTGCGGGGGCTCTCTGAGTTGCTGAGCACCCCCTGTGTCTCCTCCTCCAAGGGGCAACCTCCTGGTCCTTCCTGGGCCCCAGCAGCACCCAAAATCCTCAACCGCGACTCTTGCAGCTAGCAAGGCTTGTTTGCGGTTTCTCTGCGTGTAAACAACTCTGCATCCTCCAGCACGCCGTGGGACATCTTCTGACCAAAGGAGAAGTTCCTGGCACCTTCCGTGGTTGCAGAATCTTCGTCTTCTTCAACCCGGAGGCAGCCCTTTTGCACCTTCATCCGGGGTTTAGTAGGCTCCTGCCCCCCTGGACACTTGCGTGACTCTTGGACTTGGTCCCCTTCCGTTACAGGTCCTCAGGTCCAGGAATCCGTCTTCAGGGCTTTGCAGTCAGTTGTTGTCCTTGCAGAATCCCCTATCTCGACTTTACTGTCTTTCTGGGTAAGTAGGGTAACTTTACTTCTACTTTTCAGGGCCTTGTGGTGGGGTATCTTGGACACCCATACTGTTTTCTGACACTCCCAGCGACCTTCTACACACTACACTGGGCCTGGGGTCCATTAGTGGTTCGCATTCCACTTTTGGAGTACATGGTTTGTGTTGCCCCTAGGCCTATTTCTCCCTATTGCATTCTATTGTGATTCTACATTGTTTGCACTACTTTTCTAACTGTTACTTACCTTTTTTGGATTTGTGTGCATATAATGTGTGTATATTACTTACCTCCTAAGGGAGTATATCCTCTGAGATACTTTTGGCATATTGTCACTAAAATAAAGTACCTTTATTTTTAGTAACTCTGAGTATTGTGTTTTCCTATGATATAGTGCTTTATGATATAAGTGGTATAGTAGGAGTCTTGCATGTCTCCTAGTTCAGCCTAAGCTGCTCTGCTATAGCTACCTCTATCAGACTAAGCTGCTAAAACACCTCTATTCTACTAATAAGGGATAACTGGACCTGGCACAAGGTGTAAGTACCACAAGGTACCCACTATAAGCCAGGCCAGCCTCCTACAAGCGGTGCTAAGTTGAAGCCTTTGATGACCCTGAGATTTTGGGAACAGGAGGCATGTCAGAAAGCCCTTAGAGATCGTTTTGAGGTGGGGGAGGTAAGCAGAGTTCACCTCTCCTTCCACCATATCAGAGAGCAGTAGGCAGAAGGGCAACAAGCAGAAATGCAGTCCCTCTAGTAAGCAGTACTGTTGAGTCCTTTAGGCCACACAGCAGTTCTTCTGACAGGAGTCCAGTTCAAGATCCAGAAATGTCTGATTAGATGGGGTCAGGGCCCTAGTACTCAGACCCAAAAGTGTCTTTGATGTGGAGGTGACTTCAAAGAAGTGTCTTTGAAGTGCAAAGAGATCCTTTCTTCTTAGTCCTGGCTCCAGAAAACCAATAGGGGGTAATCAGCTCTTTGTGTGGGGACAGGTACTTCCTTATTGAAGTGTGTCAATTACCATCCACCCTTCCTGTCCAGGAACCCCCTTCAGAATGCAGATGAATACAGATGAGTCCTTTGTCACACCCACCCTTCCTATGTTTGTGGCAGTCTAGAGGGAATGCACAAAGGGTAGCTGTCACCTAGCCCAGACGTGTATTGGAGACAGGCTGCAAGGCACACAGAGAAGTAAGAGCAGAGAAAAGCCCACTTTCTAAAAGTGCCATTTCTAAAATAATACCAGTAAAGAGGTTTAATCATTACCATTCCAATGATATGAAACATGACCAAGCTACTCCTTTCCGATCAGGAATTACAGCTTAAAAGTATATTAAGAAATTCCTAATTCTGGAATATGAGATGAGTAGGTCTCACAGTAGTGAAAGACAACTTTAGGGTTTTTCACTAGCAGGACATGTAAAACTTAAAAGAACATACCCTGTTGTTTACTTGCATAGCACCCTTCCCAATGAGTTACCTAGGCCTACCTTAGGGGTGATTTATATGTAATAAAAGGGGGGTTCATGTTTTGAAAGAGGTTTTAAATGCCAAGGCAGTGAAACTGTACAAACAGGCTCTGCAATGGCAAGCCTGAGACTGGTTTGAAAGGCTACTTTTTGTGACACAGTCAGTGCTGCAGGCCCACTAGTAGCATTTGATTTACAGGCCCGGGTATATGGTATACCACTTTTACAAGTAAATTCTATATGCCAATTCTGGATACACCAATGTTACCATGTTTTATGGGAAAGGAATGTGCACTTTAGCAGTCCTAAGGCCACCAAAAAGATACAGCAAAAATGTGAGGCAAACAGGCAAAATGATTTGGAGAACACCACCCCTAAGTCTGTCAGGTCTAACACGCGGGCTATGAGGCAGCCGTGTAGCACTGCTTTGTAAGCTTCCCAGAGCGTGACCTCCAAGTCTACTGTCCCTTTATTTTTCTTGAAGCATCAAGTTGTGGCCTCCACCACCAGCTTTCTGGTAGTCTAATCAGTCAGGTGCTAGGGGTCCAATTTCCATTCCCCCTGTGTCCCTTAATAGCTATCAGCAGGATTGTTGTCATTGGCGAGGAGTCAGAAAAAGCCTGTGCTAAGATATCAGAGTGCCCGAAACAGCCCAACTGGTGTAGCAGCATCAAGAAGTAGTCCAGTTTAGAGATGGAGCATGAGTGGTTAGAACAACATGTATTTTGGCTGACCCTGGATGCTCCCGCCACCATAGGTCGATCAATCCCATAGTGACTAGAAAGGACGCTAAACGCTCATCTGTTGGGGGTGCTTCCCGGATTTGGTCATTCTATGCAGTTCTCCTTGGCGAGTTAGATTAAGGCCCTCTGTACCAACAGCATAGACTAGCACCAGCACCAACCATGCTTCCAAATTGGCCAACCCTCACAGTTGCAGACTCCGGAGGGGGGGGGGGGGGCATACCAGTTGGCAAAAGTCAGGGCCCTTCCATTCCACTGCCCATATACTGTGGCCTGGCAACCCAGGTGATCTACCCATGTGTGTCTCACCTGCAGGGAAGGCGACCAGTGGGCCAATATTCCCACCTCCCTGGAGCCAGACGTAAAACCAGCATGCACCAACATGTGGTATTTGCCAAGGGTCAGTACCCTGAAGGCGTCTGCCACATGATGCATCTCCTGAAGGAGATTGATGTCTGGATTCTTATTCATTAAATATTTCCATATCGCCACCCTCTTCAACTTACTTCCCAGGCCATTGACGTTCCAGGACAAAATCCTAAGTGTTGAGGCCTGGGGTTGTCAAGTGGTTGTCATGGTCTTCGGAGTTTAGTAAGGGTCCCAAATTGCTGTAGCCGTCTGAAAGAATCCTTGCTTACCCACAGTTTTGCTGGAAAGATCAGGGCACACTTCAGTTTCAGTACCGGAGATGCTGCTTGACTCGTTGAAATGTTTCTTGTTGCCTTTGGACAGCAATGGTCTAATCTGGATATATGTTCACTGTAGCACCACCTAACTGCCAGAGTCCATGAGTCCGTGCCACCTGAAGGATGTCGTCTCGGTCCCGGAAGTGGAGTAATTGTACCACAATCAGTATTGGATGCAACCCAGGTGGTTAGGTACCCTATGCACCCTCTCCATTGTAAACAGCTTTGATGTCTTGCTACCCAGCACCTTTTTAGAAAGCCACTCCTCTAGAAACAGTTCCATGCTAGGGCCTCCAATGTCTCCCGGAACACCACCACCATCACACTGTACTGTGTGGAGCGCCCTTTGGCGTCCTCAACCTAGTCTTGTAATTAGGCATCAATCTATTGTAGGGATCGGATTAGCTCATCGCCCTTAGTTGCCCTGGCATCCAGGTCAGTCATAACGCGCTCTGTCTCGCTCATACTATCGGCCAGTTTCTTGTGGTCTGTTGTAGGAGGCCCATGTCCACAGCCACCTTGTCTATTTTGCCCTCCAGGGCCACTTTCGTGTCATTAATGGGTGCCAGAAAGGTAACCGTGTGGGTCCAGGCCACAAGTGTGGTCTGGAGACCTCTGCCCACTGGAGTCGCCGACCAGCCCAGGGGGTTCCATTGACAGATCCATTTTCTGCCCCTTAAGGGGACCATCTCTCCCCTGAAGCCTCAGTGCTCCAAACAAGTTCCTCCGGCTACCAACAGAAGGACCCTGTCGATCTCTGGGAGCTAATGTGGATGGGCTTCCCTGCACAGTAGGGGTGCGACCGGACAGCGACTTTCTACTCACCCCCAGGAATGAGCACCCTTTGCTTACCTCCAGGTTCACAGGGCCAGAAAACACTGTACCAGCTTGATGGCAGTCAATCTCATCTGTTGGCACTGTTGCAAGGTCTCACACCTCTCGCCTTCCACATGCTGGGATGGACCACACTCTCGTTTGTGGGATTGCTTTGGCCTCATTTACCCCACCTCCAGGGCCATCAGTGGTGCCCCCCTGATGCCTGCGACAATTCCATGTCCAGCTGGGCCCAAGGGATCCATACGCACTGCAGCTGACCGGCCCATCCGGGCCAGACTTCGCAGCTTGTCTGCCGCTGCTCCTGAACTAATGTCAGCTCCCCTCAACGCTTTGTACTTCGAGGGAATTCTACCTTAGTACCAGCTGAGAACAGTCTGCCAGAAGGTGATAGGTGCTGATGGCGCCACTTCTCCACTGTGGGGGCACCCACTCTACTGCCCAGTTCCCTGTCAGGGGCCAACTCATCACTGTTAGGGATTGCTGCTTTCTGCCTATGAACTCCCCACCTACAGTCGCCGCCACTGTGTCGTCCTCTGCCATGTCTGGTTTCAGTGATGGACCTCCCACCTCCTCACAGGATCCCACCCGTGTCTGGGAGTGGCCTGGAGGACGGGCTACAGCCGGGCACCTCAGCCCCTGCTGCGGCCCCTTCCGGTCGCAGGAAGAGGCCTCCTTCTTCACTACAGAGGCTACTGATGCCTCTTCTCTACTTTTAGGGCCTTACTGGTGCTGGAGGTATGCCTCTCGGCCTGCAACATAATCATGGGCTGCGGCTCCAATTGCCAGGCTGTATGGGTGGGACCTGACGGCTGTGTCACAGTCTGTGTTCGCTAATTGGGATCTCTCCTCCCTGGCCCATCCCACTCTGTGACCTCACTGCATTTCTTCTAGTCAAAGATGGTTCAGAAGAGGCACCAGGATGTGACAGCACAAGGTTGGCTGGCCATCTTCCATGCACCTCGTTTTTCTTTACTTTCTTGTATATAGCAGCCATTACCAAGTACATTCCTTTAATGATAAAACACCAATACTTCACAATAAACACAGGGAAATTAAACACCAACAAAATAACCATCTGTTCCACCAATCACTGAAGTCAGTCCATCATATAGTCTTCTTCCAATTCCATATCATTCTCTTTCTTCTTGTGAGGAATTCCAAACCTCCTTTCGAATCACTGCTCATTCTTCACGTCCAAACCTAATAAGGCAATATACATTTGTTATTCAGTTCTTTCAGCAACTTGTATCAAAACAAACCTCAACTGAGTTCATCCAGGAAACAATATTATTTTCCTTATAATAGCCTCATCTATAGATAACTTTTCCTTAATGATTATATTAGTATGTCACACAATATAAGCAATAAAACATAATAACCATTCCTAATCCTAATGATGTAACTCATGAGAGGGAATGGATTTCCCCCTATGAATCTGTTTAGGATAATCCTCACCTCTCTTTCCTTAATAGAATTGAAAACCTTTTTCTCAATCGCTAGGAAATTATCATTCTATGTCAGGACTCAAGGCAAGGATTATGCAATTTCAAAGCCTATACAGACTCAAAGACACTGCCTCAGAAATGGGCTTGAAGTATAATTTCTTACAGGTTAAATACCATGACCAGTCCATAGCGTTCATAATGTCCTCCAGTTAACACCTTGTGTCTGCTTTGCATGCCATTGTGCTTCTTGTAAATGTTCCAAAACACGACACATCTAAACCCTTATTGCACTTATCCATCATCCCCACTTGGCAATGGATAGAGATGAAAGTGCCTTCAAAGATTTCTTTGATGCAACCAGGAGTGGTCTCTTAACCGCCGACCTTATCTCTGCGGTCATGTTTTCATTGTCATTCACACATTAAGACACACACAACTTTGGCTTGTCTTCTAAAAATGGTGACAAGATCGATCTGGTATTAGTCTTAGTTCTTCTGGCAATGGTTGAAGTGACTCCATCCTGGGGACCACACTTCTGGAAATGTGTAATATTTTGACATCCGAAACCTATGACACAATACTAGACATAGTAGCATAGCAAGTTTGCTAACAACTCCTTTATGGTTGAAGCCTCATGGTTCTGCCGGACCAACAGAAGATTTAGATCCTTATGTCATGATTTGGAATACATATGATCCAGGGGTTTAGACAACTTTATTCCTCTCATTAATTAACACACCCAAGGATGCTCCCTCACTAGGGCCTTATTCCCTTGGTCATTTCCTGCAGAGATTGCTTACCTGAAGGTATTCACCAGTCTATGGGCCAATCCTGTCACCAATTTTCCCATCAGAAGATTTAGGATGTGGGTGATTCCTGCCCCTAGAGGAGCTAAGTATTTCTCCATAAATCAACCACCCCACTTCCTCCAGGAAGAGGATTCTCTTGACTGTACTTCCAGCCCAGGCTCTTTGTATGATATCTGCAACGACCTTTGAAATTAATTGGTCTATTGAATGGTCCTGGGAACTCTCTATGCCATAAATCTGAGATAACTCTCCAGGACCAGAGGATGTAACAGGCCTCTGCTGTCTGTCATAACATCTGTAATGACTGGAAGTGCCTTCAGGGCCTACTTTGACAGCTCAAGAAGGCTTGGGATTAATGTTTATTATCTACAAAATTGAGTCAGCAATATCAGATCCCCTCTCTGTTGCTTCCCTAGGGCTGACATCCAGCAAACATTCTGAGCTGTGGAATGACACAGTTCTGTGTTTTCAACCAGTCCTGCATGAAAGCATACACCTCTGTTGCCCGCAGATCTGTCCTCCAGCTGCAGTAATCTAAAAGTTGGTTGTTGGTTCCAGATGCAAAAAGATCTGTTTTGCAAGAACCCCACCTGGACACAAGTGCTATGAAAACCTCAGGATTTAGTGTTAAATCGCTGGAGTCCCATCTGACTCTGGAGTACCTGTCCCCCCTCTTCATGTTGTTTGCCTGGCAGATAGTCCTCTGTCACCAATATTTGTTTCTTCAGGCAGAAGTGCCAGAAATCTTTTGCTTGTTCTGACAGGTTCTTGGACCTTGTACCTTTCAAACAGTTGATATATCTCACTGGCAACATATTATCCATTTTCAGAAGTACACAGATAGATACTTTCCCTCTAGCACAAGACTTAATAGCAAATGAAGCTGCTGTTAGTTTCAGACAGTTTCTGTGGAATTTCAGTCCATCTTTCATCCATCTTTCCCACTCAGAGATGTCTCTGGCATCTGGCTCCTCAGCCCCATTGGCTTTGTTCCAACTCTTTGATCATGTTTGTGGAGACTCTAAAGTTCACTGACCCTCTACATGTTTATTTCCTTCTTTAGTTCCTTCATTTTCTTCTCCCGAAAGCTGAGGCTGGCCACCACTGAATCTATGACAAATCCCAGAATTTATATTGTCTATGATGCAGATCCAATTTCTCTTTGCTTATGACAAACCACAGATCCTCTAACAATGTAATATTCATGTTCAAATTGAATACATAGATGAACTTTGATGGGAGAACGCGGGGTGGGGTAATGGCAGGTCGCTAGAACGCGCAGCGTCTGGGGAACCCGGTCAGTGTTAAAGAAGACAGAAATGTGCTGACTCACCTGCTGCGACCCAGCAAAGAGTAGGAATAGGTCTAAAGGGGCCATAGGGTGGTCTCAAGTCACCCTGGAGCTGCGAAGGAGCCGAAGAACTGTTGCACGCATTCCTCTCCAGGGGAGACAGCATCAGCACAGGCAGCTCGGTGGCCATTTCCGAGGTGGATGGTGAGGGCGTGCAAGCGGTGAGAAGAGGATTTGACGGCAAGCATTCAGCGCAACAGCAGGTAGTGGGAGCACTACGGACATCGCTTGGAAGGGGAAAGGGGTGGCAAGAAAAGGTAGGCTCCTGGCTTAAGGGTTCTGAGAAACCTTCCTCAACGATGGGTGTCATGAAGGGTGAGAGACAAAATTTGACGGGCCCAGGAGGGAGAAGTGGCCAACATTCTTTGGAGCTAAGCACGGCAGAGGGCCTATTGTCAGTGCAGAGTACAGTAAAAGCACGATTTCCACAACAATCTTTGAAGACTAACGAAGCTAATCACCAGTTGCCCAAAAATAAGTTGGGTAAATTAGGAAAATTAATTAAAAGGTCCTCTCTCACTAACAAGTTGAAAATAACCCCCTTGTTAAGATCTTACTTTAGAGTCCTCCCATCTGTAGGATATACTAGTGGACCTTCGGGACCTCATAATATAGTAGAGGGATAAGTGAATAAAGAGGTGTTCCCCTCATCCAATATGGAGTCTGGAAACGAAATGGAGGAGTGCGGTGGAGGAAGGAGTACTTTTGAGGTTTTGAAAAATGTGGAGGATGCTGCTGATGGTACTAATGAGGTATTGTTGGATAGACAACTTAAGAGTCCTGAGGCACTGGCCCCTACAGGGACTATTCCAAGCTAGGCTGAGGTACAGGAGCCTATGCAGGATCTGTTGGAGCTTAAAGCCGGTGTTGCATATTCTAGCACCTCCGTAGAGTCAATGATTCTAGCACTGTCTGGGGAGATTAAAAGGGCTTTTGCTGTCTAAGAAGTAAATCAAGGGAATATTAGAGAGGCCTGTGAAGTGCTGGAAGAAAACGTTTGATTTATTGGCTATAAGAACTCAGGCACTTGAAGAATCAGTGGGTGTTATGAAAGAGGAATTAAGGAAGAACAATGAGGAAATTTGGCTGTTGAAGAACAACAAGCAGGAAATGCAAGATAATTAGGAAAATTCTACAAGAAAGAATAATTTGAGACGTCTTAACGTATCCTAGAGGGCGGAGGAAGATGACTTAAAAGCATATGTGGTTTCCCTTATTAAGGGTGTAGTACAGATGGGGAAAAGTGAGGATGTTATTGCAATAGACATCCAGAGGATTCATAGAGACCCTTTAAGGAGAGATCCAAGTAAAAGGAAGCCACACAAGATTTTGGTAAACTTCCAGACATATGCCCTGCGGGAGAAGATTCTGCTAAAGGCCTTAAAGTTAAAATCATTAAGAGGGAAAGATTTTTCTTTCGAGATAAGGTTAGATCTGTCTAGAACTACCTTAAGCAAGCAGTGGGAATTAGGGAGGCATTTAGAGGAGATTAAAAGCTTAGGCATCTCGGCTCGACTCCAAATCCCAGCCTCCCTGCGAGTGATGTATAATAATAAATTGTATAATGTGAGAGACCTGAGGGCAGCAGGTGAGTTGCTAGAGGATATTAAGTGTAGACATTCAGAGGTTGGAAGGGTCTGCTCACCCCTTTTAGGCCAGGTTCTCCCAGAGGCACTCTATAATTTGGCGTATCAGCCAGCCCATGTGAATGCAGGGATGGGTTCTCCAAGGGTGGGAGGTGGCGGGGTCACAAGGGGTAGTGGTTGGGGAGCACAGGGTGGGGAGCATATGGGAGAAAAAGATAAAAATCCTCATTCACCTCACCAATGATAGTTGGTTCAGTTGTCGGGGGATAAATGGGCAAAGTTGACAAAGATCAGGGGAGATTGTAGTTTAATTCAAAAGGCGGCTTATTAAGGGACAAGGACATAGTTTGCAGTATTTGAAGGATACTCCAGCCCACATAATAATCTTGCTGGTAACCAATTTGACAGGAGTTGAATGTATGGAATTATTTAAGTCTCAAATTGGGTCCAATTGTTTATATGTACGGACCACAATTTCAACAATAAGGAGTTGTCATCGTGATTAAACATCAAATTAGAGTGGCATTTCTGGGAACAATTTCTGATAAATTAGGAAGGTAGATTATAGCTAAGCTCCAAACACATTACACCGTATTAACGTTGGTTGGTTTCTATGGTCCCAACTGAGATTATACTGATCCTTTGAGAACGATTTTTTGTCCCATACTAGATTTTTCAGATCCAGTTATAATGGCAGGGGATTTCAATGTGATTTTGGATAATAAACTGGATAGATCAGCGAGATCTAGGTCAGTAGGCATGCCTCGAGATGATGATGAAGGATTTTGGATTGTGTGATCTCTGGAGACAGAGAGTGGGTGTGCAGCAAGATTTCTCATTCAATAATAAAAAGTGTGGTCATGCTTTCTGGATTGATTACTTTCTTGTTGACCATGCGCTTGTGGAGGCGGTTGATGAGATAGTTTATTCAGCAGCCCACCTATCAGATCACACGGTGGTGGTATTAACAATTAAGTTCTCCTTAAAAAACAAGATGATGAGGTGGGCTTTAGAATGTTAATTGCTGCTGGATTTGAATGTGGTAGCACAATTATGTACAAAGACAGAAGAATTATTTAAAATAAATTTAGGATCAACCCCCAAAAATGTGGCTTGGGATACGTATAAATCGTTTATAATAGGTACAATTATCAGCTTTTCTAGATCAGAAACAAGAAACATAGGATGGAAATAAGCTCTGTAGAAGCAGCAATGGTTCAATGTGAGAGGCTAATAAAAGATGGGGTAGAACCGGCAGGCAAGCCTGAGGAAAGATTGAGTCAACTAATGATAGGTTTAGGAAGTACTTCAAGTTAGATTGGGAAAGAGATGGGAAGCAAGTTAGCTCACTTTCAATGTGGTGAAAGTGCAGGAAAGTTGTTAGCATGGGAAGCTAAGAGAGAGCAAGTCCGAAATACCATTAGAAAGATTCATTGTGGGCAAACTGCAGAGAAGTGGACAAGCAGTGTTGATATAAGGAAGGCTTTTAAAAGGTTTTTTTCAGAGCTTTATATGGAGGATAATGTAGTAACTGAGGAAGAGGTTGAGAAATTGGTTGGGGACAGACACTTTACCTAGTTAATGGGTAAAGAACAGGCCCATTTGAATAAAAAAAATCTCCCAGGGAGAAATTAGGTCAGTACTTACAATGAGTAAGGGGGCCAAAGCTGCAGGTCCGGAAGGTATCCCAGTGGAGTTGTATAAAATGTTGGGAAATTCTATAGTACCAGCTATGATTGCACTGTTTGTGGAGATTTTTGAGGAGGGGTTGCCATTACCAGTGTAGTGGAATGATGCTACAATTACTTTGATTTTGAAGCTAGGAAAGAGTCCATCGTGTTGTGAGTCATATAGACTGATATTGTTCTTGAATAGTGACCTCAACCTTTTTCCAAAGGTGCTGGCGGATAGACTAAGTGGGCTGGTGGCAGGAGTCCTGCAGAAAGATCAGAAGGGGTTTACCAAGGGTAGATACCTTCATGAACTAACTTTTAATTTAATTGGGGCTATTGATCTGGCTAAAACATATGACTCCCCTCTTGCAGTTAGCACACTGGATGCTATGAAGGCTTGCAGTATAGTTAATTGGGCTTACTTGGGCACAATTTTAAAGTATTATGAACATAGTGAAAAATGTTGTAGGATGATCAGCCAAATTTATCAAGCTCTGTCAGCAAGGGTATTGGTGAAAGGGAATTCAACTCCCCCCCTTCAAAATAACTAGAGGTACAAGGCAAAGTTGTTCGCTGTCTCCAATACTTTTTAATCTATATATTTAACTTTTGGCCAGGAGGATTAGACAGGATCAAATGATTTCCCCTTTTCAACTGTTGTGGATGGGAGAAAAAACTCTCCTTATGTGCGGATGATCTGATGTTATATTCGTTGGATCTACAAACAGCCCTCCCAGCAGGTTTGGACACTCTGCAGACTTTGGTAGTGTCAGGTTACCATGTCAATGCGGGGATGACAGAGGTAATGGTGTGGAACCAGAGAAGGGACAGTCCGCAAATTTAAAATAAAATGAGATACTTGGGCCTTACTATTGTGCAGGACATCGAGCAGATACCAGTGGTTAATTTAAAAAAAGTTCTGACAGAATGGAATAAATTGATGCAGGGTGGGTATGCCTCTCTTTGACGATATTCAGCAAAGTAAGCTTGGTAAAGATGGTGATTTTGCACAAGGTAAGTTTTCTGTTTAATACGATCCCCTTACAAATGACTAAAGTGTATGTAGGAAAGTTTCAACAAGCCATTAATTCATATATTTGGGCATAAAAAAGGCCTGGATACCCTGGAAGAAGGAGGGAGAAGGGGGGCCTTGCACTGCCAGATCAACAATATTATGCTTGGGGTTTCCAACTTCAGAATGCATGAATGCTTTTTTTCTCACCTGACTTGTCAGATGTTGGGTGGATGTTTAAGACTATGGTAGGAGGTGTAAAAGGGGGCATTAAAGCATTTTTGTTTAAATTTGGTGACTCCAAATTCTTTAAAAAATAAAGCTAAAAGTGTTGCAAGATTTGGCAAAGATCTGGTACAGCATAAGGCGAGCAATAAAGACAGAATACTGTAGTCAGTGGGCTCCTTTTTGGGATTCTCCAGGCACTTCAGAGTGTTTTGAAGATAAATTGGCTATTCCAATTAGGAAGGCAGGTATAAAATAGTGGGGAGATCTACTTAGAGACAGCACTCTAGTTTCTCGGGGTGAACTACATAAGGAGACTGGGGGTAAGTTGTCAAGACTAAAGTACATCCAGCTGAAAGGGTGGTCACAGAGAAGTTGAGCGAATCTAGGTTTGATTAATCATCTGGAAGAGAAGACAATGGGGAGTCCCCCTGCCACAAAGGAAGTGTCTACTTGGTATTGAGAAATTTTGGACTTGGTGGATGGGACGTTCAAGCTGGCAGAAGATATCTGGGGAAGGTGCCTTCCTAGAGTGCCATTACTGCATTTGTGGCCGGTTTCAATGCGTATTTTATTTACTGTTGTTAAACCTGGCCCCTTCAGAAGAAATCACTTGTTTTCCATTCACAGAACTTACCTGTCCCCACTCAAACTTTCAAAAATGAGGAAAGGGGGAGTGGCTAAATGTGGAAAGTGTGGCATAGAAAATGCTACAGATAGCCACATGTTTATGGAATGTCCAGCTATATGTCCATTCTGGGAAGAAGTGGGTAGGATGGCCTCGGAAGATGTAGGACAGATATTAAGGTAAGTCTCTCTCTAACAATTTTTGGAATAATGGAGAGGGCTGGAGTGCTGAACTGCGATATGCAGAAACTACTTATCTATGCTATACTGTTGGCTAGAAGAGAGATATGCAGGAAATGGGTAGGAAAATTACCTCCTATATATATACAGAATGGCTGGAAACACCTACCTACATTTCAAAAATGGATATGGCCAGTGGGGTGTCTAAAGCAAAAAAATGTGGCTTCCTTTGGTGGAGTGGATTGGAAAATATAGTATGTAGACCCAAAAGGAATGATGTCAGGAGGGTGCTTTCTTGTCCAATGATTACACCTTATACTCGCTCTTGTAGCTGTGTTGGTAAAGCGGCTCACCAATCAGGGTATGATGAGAGATGTATGGCCTTCCTGCTCATGGTCTGAATCTGAAAGTAAGTGGGCATGAACTAAGATGGCTCAGAGAAGACCTGGAGCCTGTGGTGAATGAGGACAAAAAAATATTCATGTTCAAATTGTAGGAAAGCTGCTATTGGCATTATTCCATCAACAGCAGGTCATCAAGGTATGTGATTAGTCTGGCGCCTCTTGTTCTCAAGATTTACCCATCTGGCCGCAGTAGTTTGAGAAAGCACCAGGGCGCTGAAGACTGCCTAAATGGTGGTGCTTGAAACTCGTACACCTGATCCCTCCAACAGGAATAAAAACAATTCCTGTGGGGAGGAAAAGAGATAGGCATCCTTCAGGTCAAGCCTGACCAGCTAGCCTCCAACAAGGAGTAAGTCTCTCAGGACATGTAGGCCTTCCATGTTAAAGTGACAATAAACCAGTCTCTCACATTTAACTTGTTTATCACCGGTTTGAATAATTTGTATTTTTTCTTGACCAGGTAAATGTTCCTAAGGAAACCTCTGGGATGTAATGCCAACATGTAAATTGAGCCTATGATGTCCATCTCTGTCACTTACTTGTTTATGACACTCATCTCTTGTTCTTTAAGTCTCAGAGGGTGATAGCCAGAGGTCTAAGCTAGGGTTCTTTAAACCCCTATGTGGAAACCATCTACCGTCTCAAAGACCAATAGGTCATTTGTCAAATTTCCCCATCTGTCCTTGACCACCTCATTCTCACGCTCAGCTCTAGAAGGAAAATATTGATAATCCTTACTGGGGAATCCCCTTGTGGTGTTACATCCATCCCTGAATGATCCTCTGCTACCCCTACCTCTCTAGAAGGTTTGGGAAGGGAAGAATAGTCCTGTTTGGTGAGCATCTTGGTATCCATTATTCTCTTTAATATGCCCGCTGATAGAGCCTTGGTTAAAGGGATGGCCTAAGGAGCAGCCCATGCCTCTCTGCAAACTCCAATGAAAACCATCCCCAGGAAAATCTTCCTAATGGGTGTTTGAGCATTGTCCAAGTCTGAGAAGGTTGCAACAAACATTCCCAGCTCCTTTATAAAGATTGGCAACACTGAATAATCAAAAAATACACATTCCTACAATTTTATGCATGTAATGCTAATTCCATGTGCTCATACACTAAAGCACATCGTTGCCATAATGCACATACCAGAATTTCACAAAGGAAAACCAGCACTATAAACAGAAAACAAAAAAATAGTGGAGCACACTAAATATAATTAGCTTGAACGTAATTTAGATCAATTTTAGATTCAATGAAGCCTAATAAATTTGCATCCATTTATAATACCAGGATATACCTAATTAACAAAGGTGTTGGTTCTGTTACAACATATAAAACAATTATTTATACATAACAAAATGTTATTAGAAACAACATATACAATCTGAAATAATACAAAAACAATTAAATCACAATATTATATCTGCCACTAAAAAACACTACGTATCCTTTCTAAGGTGATCCAATGTTCGTCTAACTGATCTATATTTTGCTTATGAGACTGAGAATGGATGTTATCTCTTCTTTTTACTAATTGGGTTCCAGAGTGATATTTAATGAGAAATACATACAGTAATACATTGCAGCAACTGTTTATAAAAATAAATCTGTAGGATACTGTACTTTTTGAGATAGGTAGCCAGATTTTAAGATGGCTGCCGTGTTTTCTAGTCACTCTTTGAGGACGTCGTCGATTTCATTAACATCCCATTGCCGTATGTTTACGGACAGGTTAACATCACGTATCGGCATTGGACGTAAGCAAATTGCTTTAAGAAATATAAAAGGCATCATTTCTACTGGTTCGGTTTTGACATTTGAATTCTCGGAGTGAGACGAGTAGGATGTAAATTTGACGGGGCTTGGAACATAACGATACAGGTATTTCAAGTAATACTGGTAAATATAAAGAACCTATGGTTTTATTACTTTGGTGCCGTCATGTACATAATCATATTGTTTTGTGCCCATAGGATGGAAAACAAATTGTAAGTGAGGACTTTAGGGGTCTTTTGTTTGAACGCAGATACATGTTAAGAGTCTGGTGGCTTTACTACATTTGGTTATAAATTACTGACATAAAATTGGGTTAAACTTTTTATGGTAGCCATTGGGGTTGCACATTACACTTGGTGTTCGTGTATTTGGTTACTATACGAACACTTAAGCATTATGTATGGAGACAAATATTGTGATGACTAGTTCCATATGAGTATTTTTAATTATATAATTGAGTTGTCTGGTACGTTTATCTATATAAATGGTTCCTATTGGTAGGCAATCGCACTGACAGATGGGTAAAATTTCTGTTTTGGAGTATTGTTGGGTATTTCCCAAATAATTAAATCAACATTTATGATTAAGCCATAGGCTTTAAATTGTTGCGAATATAACTAGCAGATTTACAGACAGATGAATATTATTGTTTGGATTGTTATCTTGATATATGAATTATTTGGGAACATGTCTTTTCCTTGTTTGGGATCGGAAATATCGAGTATAAGTGAACAAAGAAGTAAAATTGGGTCCTATTGAGAAGACTCTTTATGAATATGTTTCCTTGCAGTAAGGTAGGTGTAAGATTTAATATATCTGGTGTTAACATATATTAATGATTTTTAACTTAGAAACTAATTGGGCTCTTTTCTCCCCCTTTTGTTTTCTCTGATAGCTATAGATATTAAGGTTGGACTTATGAGTATACAATTGAGTAAGGTACTTATTGTTATTAGTAACAAGCATGAATATTTTGGGGATGACATGAGGCATTAGTTTAAGTTGATTACAGTGAAATGATTTATGGAATTTGGGGATTCAGATCCATACTTTATGTATGGTTGGATTAACTAAAAACACATCTTTATTTCTATTTCCGGAGCACGTGGTGTTCTTACGTTTTGCTACTAATGTATGATTAACTTTTTCTATTAATAATTAACTAATATTGATAATGGACATTGGTTGTTGGTTCTATTTGCATAATTTAGAATTATTGATACTTATTTTTTGGAGATTTTATATGTTTTTATATATTTTTTGTGATGTCTAGAAATAGTGTATATATTATGTGTGGGAAGTTTTGTAAATTAAGTTTGTAATGTTTTGTGTTAATAATTTATCAGCCCTGAAGAAGTCCATATTTGGACGAAACACGTGTTGGATCACCTTAGAAAGGATACATAGGCCTTCATTACAACCCTGGTGGTCAGTGCTAAAGTGGCGGTAATACTGCCAACAGGCTGGCGGAAAAAAAAATGGGAACACGACCGTGGCGCAAACCGCCAACATAGACAGCCACTTTAACACTCCGACCGCCACGGCTGTACAAACAAACAGCGCGGCCGTACCCGCCAACAGACAGGCGGAAGACAATGTACCTCCCACACTATCACAAGATGCAAATCCGCCACCTTTTCCGGGGCGGAACCAACGCGATCAAAAACACGGCGGAAACAGTACACAGAAGGGGAAATCACTCACCTCTCCACACCCCACGAGGAACCAGGACGCCATGGAGCCAGAACTTCACATCCTGCCGGCGATGGTCTTCCTGTTCCTCTATCAGGAGCTCCAGAGACGGCAGCGACGACCACGGTGAGTACTGCACCTACAACACAGGGGAGAGGGGGAGGGAAAAGAGAGTGACACACACACGCAGCACCTCCACCCCCACCCTCACCCACAACACCATACACACAAATACATGCTGCAACATTACATATACAGCCCCCCACCCCCTCCTTCAATAACGCAAGGACAAAAGGAATTGATTTGAACGATTGTAATCAAGAAAAATCCAGTAGTCAAAACTCTAAATACAGTATATACAATTATGTACACCAAATACACAAGTCCGGATAGTGCACCAATCATTGTCCGTGGACCACTGGGCCAAAAATGCATGGGCGAGGCCCACACTCGATACCTGACTCCAAACGGAGAGAACACTGGAGGGGCATCAGATGGAAAATAAACAGGCACCTCAGGAGGGGGGGGGCACCTCAGCCTGATGAACACACAATGCCACTGCTCCAAGAGGGGTCTCCATGCCCACTGCTGTATCCTGGGGAGTGCAAAGCCACAGTCTCTAAAGTCTCGCCAGTGGGTGGGTTGCCCACTGCGTTATCCTGGGGAGTGCAAAGCTGCAGTCTCTCAAGTCTTTCCAGTGGGTGGGTTGCCCACTGCTTTATCCTGGGGAGTGCAAAGCCGCAGTCTCTCAAGTCTCTCCAGTGGGTGGGTTGCCCACTGCTGTATCCTGGGGAGTGCAAAGCCGCAGACTCTCAAGTCTCTCCAGTGGGTGGTTTGCCCACTGCTTTCTCCTGGGGAGTGCAAAGCCGCAGTCTCTCCAGTGGGTGGTTTGCCCACTGCTTTATCCTGGGGAGTGCAAAGCCACAGTCTCTCAAGTCTCTCCAGTGGGTGGTTTGCCCACTGCTTTATCCTGGGGAGTGCAAAGCCACAGTCTCTCAAGTCTCTCCAGTGGGTGGTTTGCCCACTGCTTTATCTTGGGAAGTGCAAAGCCACAGTCTCTCACGTCTTTCCAGTGGGTGGTTTGCCCACTGCTTTATCCTGGGGAGTGCAAAGCCACAGTCTCTCAAGTCTTTCCAGTGGGTGGGTTGCCCACTGCTTTATCCTGGGGAGTGCAAAGCCACAGTCTCTCAAGTGGATAACAGTCTTCACTGGTTCTGGAAGGGGCTTTGTGCCCAGAGTGCTTCATCCTGCCAAGGACAGAGGTAGTTGATGTCTTTCTCCACTGGTTCTGGAGGGGGCATGGTGCCCAGAGTGCTTCATCCTGCCAAGGACAGAAGTAGTGGATGTCTTTCCCCACTGATTCTGGAGGGTGCATGGTGCCCAGAGTGCTTCATCCTGCCAAGGACAGAGGTAGTGGCTGTATCTCTCCACTGAAAGTGATGCATCATTGATGCTGCCCAGGCTCCTGGAACTCACGACCACTGGGGATGGCAGCCGTATCTGCGGTGGTGCCACTGGCTCAGGATGTCGCGGGGCCGCTGGCGGTGCTTGCGGTGGTGCTTGCGACGGTGTCATTCGCGGCAGTGCTTGTGGCAGGCTCAGTGGCAGAGGTGCTGGTGGCGGGCCCAGTGACAGCCGTGCTGGCGGCGGGCTCTGTTGCAGCAGTGCTGGAGGCGGGCTCTGTTGCGGCGGTGCTGGTGGCGGGCTCAATGACTGTGATGCTGGTGGCAGGCTCAATGACAGCGGTGCTGGTGGCGGGCTCTGTGGCGGTGCAGATGGTGGTGCAGGTGGCGATCTTCACCGCCGTACAGGTTGGCATCGATGTGGACAGAAGGTGTGACACTGGTCCCTCAGTCGGTGCCACCATGCCCTCTCCGGACCTGCCCTTCACTTTCTGGTCCTTCCCCACCTTGGATGGTGGCGCTGCTGTCTTGCCACTATCCCCTTTCGGTTTTCCTGAGCCCTTGGTGGCAGGTGTCTTCGGCTTCTCCTTCCGGGATGTGGGCAACTTTTTAAGTTTTGCAGGTGACGGAATGTCCTTGCCCTCGATCCGAGTCACACTGGCAGCCCTGATGGTTGGCGCACTCCAATAGCCCGCAGTTTCTGTCACCACTGTGCCTGGTGATGAGGTGGCTGAGGTGCTGGGTTGGGACCTGGAAAGCCTGGCCCTAGGGGACAGGCGGGGGGGAGGTGTAAGGAAAAGGTCAATATTACCCAGGAAAAGTTTTTTAGACACACTGGGACGGGTAGATGGAGGGGGTTTGGGAGTGGAGGACGAGGTAGTGGTTATAGGAGGTGTACGTCTGCTGAATTTGGGTGAAGGTGCATGGGCTGGAGGCTGTTGTGAGGAGGATGGCTGTTGGGTGGGTGTGTGCCTGCGTTTGTGTACTTTGGGAGGAGGGCTCACAGACAGACTGCGAGAGGACACGTGGATGTGTGAATGGTAGTGGGGGTGGTGAGTGCACATGAGCGGTGTGTGGTGATGGGCGTGCTGGTGATGGAGGTAGTGGCTGAAGATGTAGTGCATGCAGGTGTGAGTGGAGACGAGACTGGGAGGGGGGAGGGAGACGTGGAGGAGGGGGACACAGTGGAGGCAGTGGATGCTGGTATGTCTGCATGGGTATGATGCTTGTGTGAGTGCCTGTGGGATGTGTGGTGCTTATGTTTGCCTGGGCCACTTTTGTGTATTGATGTGTGTGCATGCTGGTCTGATGGTGTGCTTGGGATAGGCTGAGGTACAGGGGAGTGGGTCTGGGTGGAGGAGGTTGGAGGGGGGAGGCTGGACACAGGGACAATGGCTGCCATCAGTGCTGAGGCCAGAGCCTGAAATGCTCTCTGTTGGGCTGCCTGGCCAGAATGAATGCCCTCCATGTATGCATTTGTTTGTTGCAAATGCCTCTCAACACCCTGGATGGCATTCACAATGGTAGACTTCCCAACAGTGAGGGATCTCAGGAGGTCAATAGGAGGGCAGCAGGGCTGACTGGGGCAGGGCCTGAGGTGCCTGGGGCGAAGGAGATGCCCACCCTCCTGGGTGAGCGGGCACGGACACACGCTGAGGGGCTGCTGGGAGGACGGTGCTGATAGGGGAGTGGCGGCTGTACCTGTGGATGCGGGGGGCACAGAGGGGCCCGCCACCGCAAACGAGCTCCCATCAGGGGAGGAGTCGCTGCTGTCATCTCCTGTCCCCGCCGTGGAGCTCACCTCGCCCTCCGTCCCACTGGTGGCTTCAGACTCCTTTGTCTCGCCCTCCAGGGCCAAGTGGGATGCAGCTCCCTCCTGCTCTGGTGCCACTGCTCCTCCGCCAGATGATGCTATTGCACACAAGAACAGGGAGACCACAAAAAGGGGGGGGGAGACAGAAGAAAGACATGTTCAGTGCATGCAATAACACTACCGTTGGCGGACACTACAGACACTGCAGACCTCAGCACTACGCCATGCACTAACAGTTCCTAGATTATTCACAAGGCCATGGGGTACAAGGTCTATGCTCGATTGCTGCACACATGGAAGTCACAGGAGCCTGACTAGGTGTAGATGGCTCTTACCACTGGTGGGGTTGGGGTGCCACATAGCCTGCCTCACAAGGGACCTTGCCTACAAACTTCGACCTGGCCTAGGGGAACCCACTGCCCACCTCCCCCACCCAGACACCTCGAAATGCACGCAGAGTCAGATGAATGTGTCTGTACTCACCCCCTTGTGGCTGCTGTGATGCCCTCAAGCGCCCATCCAACTCCGGATATGCCACCGCCAGGATCCGGAACATCAGGGGGGTCATGGTGCGAGGGGTAGCCCTCCCACGTTGGGAGGCCATCCCCAGCTGGGCCTCCGCTGTCTTCTTGCTCCAGTGGCGAATGTCCTCCCATCTTTTCCGGCAGTGGGTGCTCTGTCTGTGGTGGACCCCCAGGGTCTGGACTTCCTTGGCGATGGCAAATATCCTTCTTCTGGTGGCCGCTGACCTAGAGGAATAGTACATGGGAAAAGGTAAATCTTTCACCGTCCAGACCCCCATAGTCATTGGCTCACGTTCCCACCCTTGCCCTGGTGCACATACACTCACTGTCCGCACATGCAGGCCTCAGCTCCCCCACCATGTATCTTCCATCCATACCGCTCCAAACAGCCATTGCCCATGCAGCATGCTCACAGTGTACTCACCTGTTTGTCTGGAGGACCGTAGAGTAGCGTGTACTGGGGGAGGACCCCATCCACTAACTTCTCCAACTCCTCCGAAGTGAAGGCAGGGGCCCTTTCCCCAGACACATGAGCCATCGTCGCTTCCAGACTACGGTCACAGCAGCACTTGCAGTGTAGGCTCTCTCCTGTTGAAGGTCAGGTATCAAGTGACTGAAGAGAAAGAAAATAGCGGTCACGTCCGTGGCGGTGCGTACCGTCACCACCGGCGTACATCGTCATTGGCTCCTTGGACCCATAGGGTCCAATGTTAACCAAGGCAGGATTGCGCCGCGGTCTTCGACCGCCTACCGCGACGGTGTAGAACGCCAGCGCAGTTACCTCATATCCCCTTGTCCCAACTTACAGGTCAGGCAGCCGCCATTTCAGGGGGCCACATGGCAAGAATAATAACTGCATCACACCTATGTAGGCCTTGCATACACACAGTAACAGGCATAATGCGGATTAATAAACGTGTGCTAATGACAATTTGTGATACCTCAGTGTTGGTTGACTCTGCTCGCTGTTCTCGTCCATAGGGCATGTCCGCTGGGGCAGGTGATGAGATGGCGGCATCCTCCGGTGTACAGACCACTGGTGGACCTGTTGACAATGGAAGAGAGACACGTAATTGTCACCTACAGACTTGATCGTGCAACAATCCATGAACTGTGTGCCCAGTTGGAGCCAGACCTGATGTCAGCTATCCACCATCCCACAGGATCCCCTCTCTAGTGTAGTGAAAGGTGACATCTATGCCCTGGGACATATCCCCAACATCATAGGTGCCATTGATGGGACACAGGTGGCCTTGGTACCCCCCGCAGGAGTGAACAGGTGTACAGAAACAGGAAGAGCTATCATTCAATGAATGTGCAGATGGTGTGTTTGGCCGACCAGTACATCTCCCATGTGAATGCCAAGTTTCCTGGCTCAGTGCATGACGCTTACATTCTGAGGAACAGCAGCATCCCTTATGTGATGGTGCAACTCCAGAGGCACTGTGTGTGGCTAATAGGTGAGGACAAGGAGCCTATACCCTATGAATAGTTGTCTGGGTCTGGGGTTGTCCCTACGGGTTAGTGTGTGTCTAACAGTTGTCCCTCGACATTTGCAGGTGACTCTGGGTAGCCCAACCTGTCATGGCTACTGACCCCAGTGAGAAATCCCAGGACAAGGGCAGAGGAACGCTACAATGAGGCCCATGGGCGAACTAGGAGGATTATAGAAAGAACCTTTGGGCTCCTGAAGCCAGGTTCCTGTGCCTCCATATGACAGATGGTTCTCTCTACTACTCACCAAAGAAGGTGTGCCAGAATATCGTGGCCTGCTGTATGCTGCACAACCTGGCTTTGCGACGCCAGGTGCCTTTTCTGCAGGAGGATGGTCCAGAAGGAGATCTTGTGGCAGCTGTGGAGCCTGTGGACAGTGAAGAAGAGGAGGCAGAAGAAGAGGATATCGACAACAGAAACAACGTTATCCAGCAATACTTCCAGTGAGACACAGGTAAGAAGATATCACTGCCTCACACATCTTATACTATTATTTGAACTATCATAAGTCAGTCACTTTCACCCAGTGTATGGACCCTGACTTGTCACTTTGACTTTCCATTTCACAGATGTGGGTCCCACTGTGTGACCTCTGCTATATTTCCTCATGGACTAGAGCTGTGTCACATCGGTATGTTGACAATAAAATTGACATTGATATATTCCATAGTTATTGTAAATACACATTTGTGAAAGCACAGACTGACTCCAGGTTGTTTTGTGATTGATGTGTGTTTATTGTTGTGCAAATAAGTGGAGGGGGTTGTAAAATGGTCAGGGGATGATGGTGGAGGAATGTCCATGGCAGAGTCCAGTCTATTTGTTTCACAGGCGCATTGTCCAAAAGGGGCATAGGAAGTGGAGCTAGGGCAGTTTAAGGATGGACAGGGTGACAAAGTGGGACAGAAGGATGACATTCTGGGGGGTCTCATTTCCTGGCGGGGGTCTTGGCAATGTTTTCTGTCTTGTTCCTGGATCTCAGGGACCATTTGCGGGGTGGCTCTCCATCTGCAGGGAGTAGGGTGCTGGTGTCGTCGTTCTGTGGCGGTGCCTCCTGTCCACTAGCGCCGTCGGAGGTGGTGGGCTGTTCATCATCCAGGCTAGTGTCAGGGGCCCCTTATTGTGCCACAGTGTCCCTCCTGGTGTTGACAAGGTCTTGCAGCACCCCTACAATGGTGACCAGGGCGGTGTTGATGGACTTGAGTTCCTCCCTGATCCCCAGATAGTGTTCCTCCTGCAGCCGCTGGGTCTCCTGAAAGTTGGCCAGTACCTTTGCCATTGTCTACTGGGAATGATGGTACGCTCGCATGATGTTGGAGAGGGCCTCGTGGAGAGTGGGTTCCCTGGGCCTGTCCTCCCCCTGTCACACAGCAGTCCACCCAGTTCCCCTGATTTCCTGTGGCTCTGTCCCTTAAACTGTGTGCCCTCTGCCACTGCCCCCAGGTCCCTGATTTTCTTGGGGTGCTGGTTTTGCCTGGGTTCCCTGTAGTGGTGGACACACTGCTGCTTGACGTGTCCTGAGGACAGAGGGATGGGCCCGTTGGGTGGGTGCTGTGCTGGTGTTTCCTGAGGGGGAGGCTCTGTGGTGGCTTGTGCCAGTGTCAGGGGAACCGACTGTCCCGAGGTCCAGGATGGGCCGGGCTGGTCATCTTGATCCAGTTTTACAGAGCTGCTGTCATCACTCTGGGCCTCTTCTGTGGGGGGAGTGGACATGTCTGGAACCTCCTGCCCGGTGATGTTGGGTAGGGGTCCTGCAGGGGTGTAAAGGCATGATTATTGCATCTGTGTGTGCAATCGTGTGCAATTGGTGAGTGACCCTGTACTCCAGTGCCTGCATTAATTTCTAGGTCCTTGTGTGATATTTGGTTTGGGGTCTGGGTGGGTATCTGTAGTGGATATGCTTTGGTGATAGGTGTCCATGCTTTGGTGTTGCATGCAGGGCTTAGTGTTGGGATGGGTGGTTTGTGACAGTGGGACACATGTGAGGTGTTGGAGTGATGGGGGTGAGGGTGGGGGTATGTGATGGCATGCAGGTAGGGTGGGGGATATAATAGTTAAGAGTTGACTTACCAGAGTCCATTCCTCCTGCTACTCCTGCGAGGCCTCAGGATGCAGTATTGCCAAGACTTGCTCCTCCCATGTTGTTAGTTGTGGGGGAGGAGGTGGGGGTCCAGCGCCAGTCCTCTGTACTGCAATCTGGTGTCTTGCGACCATGGAACGCACCTTCCCCTGTAGGTCGTTCCACCTCTTCTGGATGTCATCCCTGGTTCTTGGATGCAGTCCCACTGCGTTGACCCTGTTGACGATTCTGCGCCATAGCTCCATCTTCCTAGCAATGGAGGTGTGCTGCACCTGTGATCCGAATAGCTGTGGCTCTACCCGGACGATTTCCTCCACCATGACCCTGAGCTCCTCCTCTGAGAACCTGGGATGTCGTGGTGGTGCCATGATGTGGTGTGGGTGATGTGTGGGGTGGTGTGTGTTGTGATGTGTGAGGGGATGTGTTTGTGTGTGTTGTCTGAGGTACGTGGATGTTGTGTGAGTAATGATGTTGTGTGTCTGTGGATGCTAGTTTTGTTTCTGGTGGTGTCTCTCTCTGGCCTTCTTTCGCAATTCTGGTCGTAAGGGTTTGTGGGTGATGTGGGTGTGTGTTTTATATTGGATTGGGTGTGTGGGTGTGGTGTGTGTATGTGTATCAGGTGTGTGAATTTCGAATTGTCCAATGTGGTTGTGTTTTGTAAATGTGTGTGTATTTTGAGCGCGGCGGTGTGTACCGCCAATGGAATACCGCGGTTGAAAGACCATCGCGTGGATTTGTGGGTCGTAATAGTGTGTGGGTATTCCTGTTGGCGTGACGGTGTTGGTTTTGTTATCGCCAGTTTATCACTGACCTTTGGTGTGGCGGACTTGTGTGGGTGTCTGGATTTTGGCAGATTCCGAGCTGTGGGTCGTAATAGCTGTAGCAGATTTCCGTCGCCACAGCGGTGTTTTGGCGGTCTTCTGCACGGCGGTAAGCGAGATTTACCACCAATGTTGTAATGAAGGCCATAGTGTTTTTTAGTGACAGACATAATATTGCGATATAATTGTTTTTGAATTGTTTCAGATTGTATATGTTGTTTCTAATTAAAAATTGTTATGTATAAATAATTGTTTTATATGTTGTAACAGAACCAACACCTTTGTTAATTATGTATATCCTGGTATTATAAATGGATACAAATGTATTAGGCTTCATGGAATCTAAAATGTATCTAAATTACATTCAAGCAAATTATAATTAGTGTGCTCCACTATTTTTTTTTGTTTTCCCTTTATAAGGATATCTCCGAAAAGAGATGGGTCCTGCCTCAGATGTGGCCAGAACACCTAGTGTGGATCAATCTTGATGAGGGAGACTCTGCATCTTTCAGCTGACAATCTGCAGTTGGTGTTGCTCAATGTCCACACTATCTGCAGAGCAGAGACAGAAACTACCTTGGTGGGCATAGGATTGCATGAGACCCTGACCTTCTTGGCTAGCTCCAATATTTTTGTGAGAGGGCCTATTGCATCCAGGAGTTTATCCTGACAAGCCATCTGCAAGGAATGTATCCCCTTCTTAACATTTGTCATATGTTTAGAGAAGAAGGCACACATCATTAGTATTACTCTGATGTCAGTATCAGGTTGTCCTACAAGAAAAGTCTAGAGCACTCCACCTTCAAACTCGCCTTCATCCCCTTGTCTAGGATTGCATAATCTTTCTAGCCACATATTCTGCCACTTTAGTAATTGACATCCATTCAGATGCTGTAGGATGATAGATCTGTTTACATTCAACATGTCCGACAGGGTCAAATTCAAGGTGTGATACCACCATCATTTCCCCCCATTTTAACAAGCTCTTGGATGGAGGATAAGTGCTTCAACGTGCATGCACTTTTAAAAAAGGATTCCCATTTGGAGAGGGTGTGGCGTACTGCCAGGTCCGACTCTGGACCTGGGGAACCTCAGTGCCAACTCTCGATTCTGGGCAAATCACTCAATCTCCCTGTGTTCACCAAAAAGAAAAAGGAAACATTTAAGACAAGCACAGCAAAGAATGAATGGCAATAATGGGTGTGGTTAAAGCCCATAGATTGAATACAGCACGTCTTGCAGACAGTGCATGTGCCCTGCCTAGGCTTGACCTAAAAATGAATGTGACCGTGTGTAATGTAAACTGATGCTTGTGTAAGGCGCTCCAATACCTTTGGGTCAAGTTACTGCTATATAAAACTGCAAAAAATAAAACTTCTCTGTATTCCAGTTTGTTCAGGGCCTGCCTCTGTGGGGTAACCCCTACCCCAGGAGGAGCTGACTATTAATAGATTTCAGTACTTGGCAAGAGTTTTGCCCAGGTCATCAGGGGTACTTTGAAGCGAGAGGACCATTCCTCCTCGTAAGAGTGAAAGCTCTGTGTGACTTTACATAGCTATATAGCAACTTTCTGCTAGTTGCAGAAAGGAGGAGATGGTGACAGTGCGAGACGCCAGAGGCTGCCAACCGGTATAGGAGCAGCCAGCAGGCTAGGGCTGGTCTGTTGCGTTGAACACCTGGCATTGACCGAGGTCTCCCGGGTGGGGCTGGCCGGCATGCCCCAAAGCTGGCAGATAGCTTCTAGTGAGTGGGTGTGGCAGCACTGCCTCACAGGTAAGCATCAGTCACATATGTGGAATTGTGACAAGATGGCGGACTGTTAAGGAGCTCCCTCCGGAAGATCCTAGAGCCAGGCGATCGCTATTGGCATAAATCCCTAGCAAGCCCTTAACATCAAGCCCTCTCTACTATGGAATAGAGGGAAAAATTGGATACTATGCAAACTGCGTGATTCTTTGAAACAGAATTGGGAGACCATTGAAAGGGATTTCCCTTATTGCACTCAAGCAGGCTTGGACCAACCCCACAGCTTCATCCAAGAATATCTACTGACCTTAACAAAGTGAGCCAGCTGTCCCCCACCCTTGGCATACCTTGCTCAGCTGGCCCCACTGCACTGGTCTCAGGCAGATACCACTCAGAACCCAGGGTCTGCCGCAACCGGATGAAAGAAGAAGATGGATCGCCACCAGCATAATCCATCCAATATTCCTCTGGATAGCAGCCCTGGCACTATAAATGTGTATTACGGTGGTAGGAAGGAGTCCGGTGCTGCTCATCATCTTCAATTCCTAAGCTCCAAGGATATGATGTATGTGTCAGTGCAGCGAGGGGTGCATGTTCCATCCCAACAGAAGCTTGCCCGTAGCAGTTGCGTGCGCCGCCAGCACCAGCCAGGGCTGACGAGGACACCAAGCCCCCTCCTGCTACAGCAGGCACCATCTTCTGAGTTTCCCCAACTCCCAGCATAGCACTAACCAGGGTAAGGTCAGTTTTACCCTCCAGAGACAGCATTAGCACCCGGCGCCAGGCTAAACATCTCTGATCTGGGATCAAAAGATGGCATGCAATCCTAGCAAGACTATGGGGGCTGAGAGTGGAGTTTGAAGCAAGCTGCTCTTGTGTGCTCTCAGGAGACCTCTCCAACACTCTGTTTTTTTTTTTAGTTTATGGCCCCCATGATTAGCACTCCCAGCGGATCTCCCTCTCCGAGCCTGTGGCTGTCCTGCCTTCCCGGCAATGAACTACATCAGAGCTGCCAACAGGAGACCTAGGTGAGTGTCAAGGCCACGCCCCGTGCAGCAGGAGAGAGGTAAGGGCACTAATGACAGATTTCACACTTTCCTCAATCTTCTTTTCCCCCATAACTACTCCATTATCAGGAATGAAAGACTAGGCAGAGTCGGGGGAGGTGTTTTTGTCATTTTTAGAAACTCCCTTCAATGCAAGGAGTTACCTAGTAGTTATTTCTCTACAATTGAAACCTTACTCTGGAATTGCATGTGAAGCACATCTCCCTTTTCAGGATTAGCGCCATTTACCACCCACCAGGTGACAGCTCCTCCTTCCATCATGGAACTCATTGACTTTATTAGTGATCAATCTTCGCAAAGCGATTATCTGATTTTTCTAAAAGACTTTAATTTTCGCTGGGACTCCCAGAAAGAATTGGCTGCTAACCAGCTTGCAACATTTCTCCACGAAAATGATCTGTTTCAACACTAAACCTACACATTCTAAGGGCGCTACGCTTGACCTTATTATTTCCAAAGCTGACTTGATTACAACAGATATCTCCATACTGGTCGACTGGTCCGACCACTTCCTCATCTCTTTCTCACTTTACCTCTCACATGCTGTAACCCTGGGCCAACCAAAAAGGGCAATTACCTGGTTTCACAACACAAAGAACATTGACCTCAAAATTCTCTACAATGGCACTAAGAAGGTATTACCAGACATCAACCCCAATTCTGTTGTCAGTGATCTGACCAATTACTGCTACTCCAATCTATCTATTTTGGTTTACAACATAGCTCCAATGCAAGGCAAGAACAAAAGGCCTTCACCCTCTGCACCTTGGTTCAATAAGTCCCTCTACGATGAAAGAAAAAAATCTTAGAATACTGGAAAAGAAATGGAGACAGTCACCTTCTATCATCAACCTCTCACAACCTTGTTACGCGAGATCTCATTACCACAAACATATCTATAGCAAAGAATCAAACTACTTTATATCTCTGCTCGATTCCGCCAAGAACAGACCTAAAAAACTCTTTGACCTAATCAAATACACCAATAACCCGTGGTATCTTTGACCATTATATTTGAAGACCCTCTAAAGAAAGCAGCAGATTTTGCACTGTTCTATAATAAAAAGGTTAAATTGCTAATTGACCATGACTCACATACTACCCCATATGAGGTACGCAAATCCAAAGGCTCCTGGTTCTGTTTTATTTTCAGCACTGAAGACTCCCTGCTTAAACACACCGTGAACACCAAACCATCTTACCACCCTCTAGACTCTATCCCAAGCAAGACTGCAGTACATTTCTATACCCTCACACTTCCTTACTGGACAAATCTGATTAACCTCTTTCCCAGCCAAGGATCCTTTCCTAATACCCTTAAATCTGGTCAGGTGACCCCACTACTTAAGAAACCCTCCGCTGATATGGCTGACCTTAACAATTTTCGAACTATCACCAACCTCTCTTTTCTCGCTAAGATCACAGAAAGATGTTTAGCAGAGCAACTCAGTCAACATATCAAAGACAAGTCTTGAAGAATTTCAGTCTGGCTTCAGCCAAGCCTGCAACACCGAAACAGCGCTGCTACAGATTATCGACAATGCCCTTTGAGTCCTATACTCTGGCAGCTCCTATCTCCTGATACTTCTTGATCTCTCTGCAGCATTTGATACTGTCAACCACTGCATACCAATGAACACACTAAAACAAAGAGTGAGTATTGAAGACGTACTACTTAAATGGTTTGAATCTTACCCCACGGGGAGAATTCAGATTATTAGAATTGAAAACAGTTGCTCAACTGCAAGATCTGTTGACAAGGTGTCCCTCAGAGCTTTATCTTAACTCCGTCCCTTCTCAGTCTTTACATTGAACCGCTAGGAGTCCTTTTAAAAGAAGCTGGGATCTTCTATCACCTTTACACTGACGACACCCAAATCTACCTGAAGGTCTCCTCCGCACCCATCTCGCCATCATCCTTAACTCCATCCAAGATTGGATGACGCCTCATCATTTTAAGCTGATTCCCTCTAAAACAGAATTCCTTCACATCTCCACCTCAAACTCCCCACCTCCTACTCAATCATGGATGGATAATTGATACATTCTAAACAGCAAACCCACCATTGTTGGCAGTGCCAAATCGCTTGGTGTCATCCTGGACAAAAGACTCAACCTCCAATCCCAAATCAACACCATAGCCAAGAATGCACAATTTCAATTGTGTCTTCTCTAGGGGATCCAATGTTTTATTATTGAGCAAGGCCTGAAAACTCTTGTCCAATCATTGGTACTCCCCAGACTTGATTACTGTAACTCTCTTCTTGTTGGCCTCCTGAAGTCTCACCTTTCTCCTCTGAAGTCCATCCTCCACTCGGCTGCACGTTTCATCTATGGGGCCAAAAGAAAAGACCATATCAACCTATGTTTATAACTCTTCATTGGCTTCCTATTGAAGCCAGGGCCATACGTAAGATTGCTTGCATCACACATAAAGCCATTCACACCTCCACCCCTTGTTACCTATCAAACAAATTCAAGTTATCTGGTGGCTCTAGACCCTCACGTAATGCTGAAAATCTGCTGCTCGAACCTCCTATTTTCAAAAAGGAATAACTCATGGCGCAGTCGTTCTCAGGTAGTACTACTAGAATCTGGAACTCACTGCCTATAAACCTTTGCACCACCACCACCTTCTTCAGAACCTTCAAGACGGACCTCAAAACCTTTCTCTTCCAAAGTTATTTTTAACTATAACACCACTCTTCGAGAACCATACTAAGCCTTCACCCCCACCTTATTTTGACATATCCCTAACTGCTCTTTAACTATCTCAAGAGCTAAAATTACATTACTTAAGTGTCCTATTTTAAGTTAGCCTGGATTTAATTCTGTAAATATGTACTATTCTTCTGCCTAAACTTGCATCTCTTTTGAAATTTCCCTAAATATATTTTATGCAATTATTAAGTATGATGCAAGTAAGTAACTTGTCATGAGTAACCACAATAGCTTACATTTTGTTCCTACTACAGTGTTGCTCTCGATTTCTCTTGCAACGCTCTCTGTTTTATTGTAAAGTGCTCGGACCCTCTTGGGTAAGGTCTGACCTACTTAAAAAAATCGCATAAATAAATAAATCACAGAAATAAATAGCTGCCAAATTTCCTAAGTCCGTGCGTTGACGTGCTGCTCGAGTCTTGTTTTTTTCCTCTGACTCATGGGACTTGTAGTCCTGTTTTATGTTGGAATAAACAAGACTAAAATTTCCAGAATTAAAAGAATAAAACCTGGAATGGGCAGCACATCACATGCGAAACTTGGCAGGACTCTATATTTTACTTTTAGATGTTTTTGAAGGGGTTCCCCACTGCTTGTATACCAAATAGCAAAAAGCACTGGCACCCACCATTTACTCGGACACGTTCTGAAGACTATTACTTGAGAAAACGAAGAATTCCTACGCGGTTTTGCCCAACAGCAAGGCGTCCTGACTAGTGGCAACGTCCGTTAGCAGAGTTAGCACTCTAGTTGGACTCTGTCTTTCCCTTTCACGTTCTTAATCCCAGCTCGGGTACAGTCCTTTCTCTAGCTCCATGATGAGGGGAGGCTGCAACCGCCTTCTGTTGAAGAGGTGATGCTGGCTTAGTCCCCTTTCTATGCGCATAACTATTGGTTAGTTTGAGTTGTCCGTTTTCGGTTTCTATGGTGTTGAGCATCTACAGACTCACGAAGGTAGCACCGGGCTATGCCCGGGGGAGCCCGAGCCCCTCGCGCTCTGGGCGAAAGGTAAGCAGGGAGTTCAAACGACGGCTCAAAAATTACAGTTTCGAGATTTTGCCAATGCGAGGACAGAGACGAAAGGTCAGAAAGTGTTGTTGCGCAGTAGGGAAGGTGCGGTAGTTACAGGTTTTGGGGTAGGAAGCAGGTGAGAGCGTGAATGTAGACTGCATGCTGGAATACAGGGTTAATCTGAGTAACCTGAGCGCTTGGGGGAGCTGAGAGCAAGGAGAATGCTCGTTAGCAGCAGTTCTTGAAGTGGAGAGGTGATGGTGAAAGGTGTGAACTGAATAAGAAGGCATAACTGTCACCCAAGCGGCTTTCGGCTGAGGCTGAATCGAGATGTTCAACAGGGTGGTCCCATTAAAGTGAAAGGAGAATACATATTTTTCGAGGGTGATGCAAGGTTTGCAAGTAGTGTTACCCAATGGAATTCTATGGAGGGGTATTTTAGGAGGTTGTATATTTTGAAAAGATGATGTTGGGTTCACAAGCAGGAGAGAGCTATTAGAACGAATGAATTTCACGCAGTTGCATTTCAGTTACTCCTTCCGTCACCTCAATGTTTCCTAATACTGCATTTACTATCCTCAAGTCAAAATTCTGTTCTCTTAACTGTATTTCACATTCATCTTTACGAGTCTCATTTTCTCATCTCTATTTCTTCCAGTTTCCTCACGATATGCAACTTTTATTCTCCCCTTTTTTCTGTCACTTTGTTTCACTTCCATCTCATTTGGTTTTACCTCTCAACTGCAACTAGAACTTGTATTCTATTATTTACCTTACTATTTAACTCTCACCATCACCTTTTATTTTGTCGCATAAATTGTTTTCTACACACCCTCTTGGTCCGTTGTTACTCCCTCACTCTTCTGATTACTTTCACTTTGTTATCTACTCTAGTTTTAACTCCCGTTATGTCCCGTATCTACCGGTTTGATTTCGCCATCATTTTTCAATGTTATTACCATGTCCCCGAAATGTCTACCTCTTTCTCTGTTTATTTCCACTGTCCCTCTCCTCTCTGCCTCCTTCTCGTTGCCTTGAAGTTCACTTTCCCTTTTCTTGTCTTCTTTCTTTGGCTGCTTTCACTAATCTCTTATTGCAGTGTTTTTACCTTCCATTTTGTTCCTTCTTTCTTCCTGTTTCCTCAGCTGGCTCCCTTTTCACTTCTTTTCTGCGTCTGGCTTGAAAGATAATCAGTCACATATTGGATAGGCCAATGTGGGTATTTGAATTTTGCCAGTGCTGGAATTGGAAAATATTTACACTGGTAACCTATAATTTAAGGGTCAACATGTGGCACAGGTAGGCAGGTGGAATCATGGGGGTTTGAAAAGCAGAGTCTGACAGTCAACTTATGCATTTATTTTAAATAAAAATCTGCAAAGAGATTGGTAGAAGGGAAAATGTGGCAGTAAATTTGTTCTGGATTACTTAATTGGTCTCAAAGTGGATGCGTTTTAAAATATTTTACAGGGCTAAGACACCTACTGCAGATATATTTATCCGCCTAGCAATTTTGAACAGATTATAATAGGAGTAAGATAACTCTGGTGGTTAATGCAGTTCTGGAAAAGTTCTGTGTTTTTGTTCAGTCACAGTTTTGACTCTTAAAGTAGCATAGCCAGTTAGTGTGGCTGTTGCAAAACAAATTGTGTAACATAAAGATCACATATTTGTATTTTGTATAGCTAGGCAAGTGGGCTTTTTTGTCACTGAGATCATTTTATTACTTCCAGTTCATAAGTTGCTATTATTCTAATTTAAAGGATCTGCATGCAAACTGTAAATGATGTGTTTAGACCCTTATTGTTTTTTCCTCAATCTGTTGTTATTCTAAGTTTGCGGAGAAGGGTTCCTTTGGGAAGTAACAAAGCCTTTTTTAGTGTAGACAACCCCAATCACTGTGTTTTGTTTTATATCCAGATGTTGGGGCTGTTTTAGAGTTTGTCGGACGGATTACTCCTTCACTAATGTGACGGATATCCCGTCCACCATATTACGATTCCCATAGAATATAATGGGATCATAGTTCGGTGGACGGGATATCCGTCACGTTTGTGGTGGAGTGACCCCCATCTGCCAAACTCTGAACCAAGCCCAAAGTTTCTTCCGACCACTCACTGTTAACATATGCCTACAAGCATGGACAGTATGTATTTCCCACACTTTATAACCCTCATTGTCTTATGTAACATTTTGTGTGCATTGTTTTACACACTTTTATTAGGTCGAGCATAGCAGTGTGCAAGCGCTGCTTTTCTGATGTGTTAGAATCTATGTGGGCTTTTAAATGTGTCCACCTTACGCCCATCACTTTCACTTGTTCGTGGTCATGCCTTTCAAAAATCCTTTAATGACATTGGTAAATGCTTGATGTTTTTCCTTCCTTGGGAGGGAGGGTTTGGGGGGGGGTAGGGGGGTTGTTACCGCCTTGGGGACCGACCCTGTTACATGGATAATTGCGTGTTTGCCGATATGTTTGACTGCGAGCAACTTCTTTTCTTTTTCCTTTCGTGTCTCTCCTTCGCGCGGACGCTTGTGGCGGCCATGGTGCTTTAAATTGACGTGCATATGTCAACTGTTTTGCTTTTCACTTTCAATTTATGTGGTAAGAAAAGTCCAGTTAGGAATTCACAATGCTAATAGCTCTAACTCGAGTAAATGCGAGACCCATTGCATTGCAAATCTTTGTGATTTATTGTGTCTGCGTGTGTTGTAAAGCACTCTGATAACCTACAATGGGATGAATAGCACTATAAAAGGATGTAACAAATGGCAAACATCATTTAAATATTTACTTGTGTAATTATTCATACACACAGATTCACCTGGCATTTTTACAGTGCATGCACATCTCTTACACGGGGAAGTTGAACTAAATGGAAAAGTTGCTTACAGGTCTTCGTCTATCTACTGTATTTGTGAAGTGGTAAGCTGTGCGTTTTTGTTTCCTTCCATTGCATTAGTGTCCAGGTGTTAGGCTCGAGGTGGCTTCCAGCCAGAATGATGATTCAGTAAAAGAAGGGCTTATGTCCCTTGTAATCAGTTCTTTGTTTTAGTCATAGCTTGAGGTGCAAAGAAGTCCACTCGTCATCTGCAGGTTCCTGCTCCGGATGAACAGAAAGCAGACCACGTACGGGTGCTGCTGAATTATGTTCTGGTGTTAGAAAATTGAACCAGGACAAATTCAGCATATTTCCCTGGGTCAGCCGGATCCTGAATCTTGCCCAGAAATAGCTGTCAGAACTGAGTTCTGCTGGGATCGCCCTACTTTCCCAGCCCTGACTTTCGCTGTTTTTGCTGTTGTTTTTAGGATGTCATTCTGCCAACAGTTATCTGCATAAAGCAGCCAAGTGGCACTGGAGGAGGGGCAAGCTCTGACAAAAGCATATGAAAAATGCTTTGCTTCTGAAAGTAAAGCAACGCTTTATTTCGGTAGCAGCAGTATTTCACATGTTTTTGTCTACACATTAGTACAATAGATTTGACTTTCTCACAACTCTCAATCTGCATTCTATACAAACATCAATGACATTGCTTATTTTAGTTTGATTTTCCTTTCCATTCTTTTTTTCTTCTCCTCATCCCTTTCTCCCTTCCCGCATCTTTTCTTTTCTGTTTTATTGCATTCTTCATTTTTTGTCATTTCCCCTTCTATTTTGCTATATTCTTGCTTTTTGTTTTGTAATTCCTTTATTTCAATTTATTTTCACCATGTATACTGCATAAAAAGTAAAACAAGTGTGTATGTATACCATTTCGGTGTACAAAAAGAACAAAATCCACAGGCACATCAGAGTTGCCTTGGTATAAAAATAGTATCCACAACCATTCTAAACAGTATATCTGTCCAATTCCCTCTCCCCCCCCAAAGCCAAGGTTTTCAGTAGAAAAAATAATTAACTAAAGAAAAAGCAAAGGCAAAAGAAATGGGATAGAGCTCAAGAACGTGAGAGTATGGTAGGTAAAATAGATGGAAACAAGTTCTGTCATGATAAGCAATTCACTCAATAGCTTTAATCTCTCCTACAATTTTTCTCTTCCTAAACATATCTTTCTCACTTTTTTCTTCCTCTTACGTTTTCATACGTTTCACCTCCTTCTGCCTTACCATTCATTTTATTTATTTTATTACTTTCCCTCTTTCATTTTTCTTTTTTCCCTTTCTTCTTCCTTATCCTTTTGCTTTATAGTCACTAACTATTTCTATATTTCTTAACTTGCCCCCCCTTTGACTAACTGCTTTATCACCGTATTTTATTTCTCCTTTATTACACCCTCCTCAGTCTTTTTTTTTTTTTTTTTTTTTTTTTTAATTAACACCACCCTTATGTTTTCTCGCCTCAATTTTTTTTTCTTTTCTGTCTCCCTCCTGCACACTTTCTCATTTTGTCTCTGGCTCTTCATTTTATTTCTGGGTAGGGATTAAACCCTCCCACGTTCCTGATCAGCGGCACCTTCAGGCAGAAAAGGTGACTATTGGCTGGGGTAGTGCAATTGAATAGGGAAATGAGAATCTGTTGAGAGCCTAAGGAGGGTAGTTGTAAACTGGAGAGGGTGAGAGGTAAGATTGAGCTTGAATGGATGGATGCTATTGAGGGGAAAGCATTGCATGGGTTCAGTGTTTAAGGAGAGAGGTAAGAATTGGAGGTGAAAATACCGCATCTCGGAATAGGTGAAAACTGTTGGTGGGACGGTGAATGCTGAAGATCGTTGACATCTGGGTGAAGAGTGTGATGTCACAGGTGGACTGTGTACGAGCTTCTAATACATTTTTCTTAAACGTACCACTCCTATGCACTGCACCTTTATCCATGTTGCAGTTCTTTTTTACACAGTGTATAATCATTTGTTCACCTGGAAGACCATCACCGCTGCAACAAGTATCTGGCACTCTATGTACTTATCGGCATTGCAACAAGCTGTTCCTACTGCATCATAATCCCTTGTCTGCTCACTGGCAACCATTGTATTTGGATTTCAGAATCCTCTGCCCTAACCACTTTCGCTATATTCCACTATCAACCATCTTGGCAGCATTAAGCATGCCTTCACACAACATGACAAACAGGGGAAATGTTTCCAAATACTTTCACACAAATGAGATTCTGTACTGCTAGACATCAATCTTGGTGATACATTCCTCTTGCTCTGCTTGGTCTGCACATTTCCCACAGCTTCTTTGTATGAGATGGTCTTTTCTCAGTTTATAGTATCTCAACAAAGATATCCATGCCATCCTCACTCTCTTAACCTGCAGGCCTAAATGTGTATTTCTCATAGTCCCTATTCTTATAGGGAAGAAAGTTTACTTGGCATTCAGAGTTGTCCACAGGTCGAAATGTGATCTTGTTTTGGAAGGTTGTCAATCCGGGTCTTGTCTCCAACTATCTTTGCTAGCAAGGTCTTTCAGCATCAGGAACATTTGGGTCTTATCTTTTCCCACTGAGGCCTTATGAACCCTGGTAGAGGATCTCAGGTCTCTAGATGTTCATCTTATTAATAGTCCCGCTTCCCCCCCTCCCTTCGCCCCACCCATGCTGCTGGACACTTGCTCGGCCCCCTATTTTTCAATATGAAGGGTCTGCAGACAGATGGTCCAATTCCCTTATTATGGTCAGAACACTTCGCTGTTTGCTTCTTATTTCCAATTGCTTCTGTACCTGGAATACAGGAGCATGGCCCACCTTCCTTCTCTAGGAACTGGCCGAAACGTAACATTTTAATTCGAACACCACTTTGTAGACAGACTGTCCGGTTCCGAGTCACACATTTGAGTCTGACCCAGTTACCAGTGATAACTGGCGTCGGTCTTCTCTTGGTTCTGTATTACCTGTACACACGTTACGCATCGTAGATCGCTTTCCCCATCCCATGGTTTAATGATGCTTTGCGCAAAACAAAAGAATTGTAAACATTTGGAAAAAGTTTGACACAAATCCTATTGTCAAAATGATAAACAGAATTGTAGATTGACTCTAAAACCTTGTCATAAAAACTGCCGTACTAACAAAGCCTCCATCTATTCAGAAAAAATAACCCTGGCCCAAACTGTAAAAACTTTATCAGATTCCACCAATATCTTCCTTTCCGTATCTCTTTCTCATCCTCAGTGTGACAAACTAGTGGGATTTTTTCCTAAAAAACGTGGCCGATATTCGGGCTTCATTTCTTTCTACACCCGACCCTGGCTGCCCTCACCCACTAACGGAATTATATACTACTTGCACTGCCTCTGTCTGCTTATAAGTGCACACTGAGTTTTTTTCGGCCCTTGGACCTCTCAACTTTTACCATGTTCCTTAACACCATCAAATCAGGAGCACCGCTAAACCTTTTTCCCTCTTCACTTTTTGGCAAATTAGGTCCACAATTTCTGGAAACAATAACTCAACATCTGAGTGGCTCACTTTTAGAATGTCGGGCTCCTCAAGGCATGGACACATGCAATGGAAATGCTTTTGCTGGAGAAAAAAAAACGAATCTTCACCTTCTTAATTTGTCCAACTAAAGGCAATCTTGTTTCTGCATATATTGACCAAAATCCTTAAAAAAACATCAGATAAACTTCCTTTGGTGTTTATGAAATCAAATGGTCTCCTCCGCCCCTCCCAATTGGGTTGCAGAACCTGCAACAGCACGTCAGCCCTACTTGGCATCACTAAACATCTAAGGCTCCAGTTAGATAATGGTGGCACTGCTGCCTTGATTCTTATAGATCTTAGTGCCATGTTTGACACAGGCAAACTACAACACAAGATTGGAGGAGATGGGTGTTCATGGTAAGGCTCTGACCTGGCTAAGATCTTTCCTGCAGGACTGCTACTTTCAGATACATACTCAACTGGATTGGTCAAAGCCTTACCCGCTATCATCTGGTGTACCACAGGGTTCTACAATTAGTCCTACCCTGTTTAATATTTACGTACGGCCACTGACCGATATTGTGGAGAGCTGCAGTCTTACGCCCTTCTCATATGTAGATGCACCCAGATTGTTGTCTCTCTGTCATCTCAGGAGCGTCTCAGTGCTGACACTTTAAATATTTGTCTTAGGAAAGTGACAGCATGGATGAACGATAACTCACTCAAACTGAATACGAATAAGACTAAGGTTCTTTTGGTGAGCAACCAACCTCATGTTTGAGGTGCACCATTCGTAGCCTGAGGTTTTTGGTGCATCTCCAGTCCTGGTACCCTTTATTAAAAATCTATGTTTCTGGCTTGAGCGTAAACTCTCATTGATCCATCATATCACTGAGGTTGTGTCTACCTGCTTTGGAGTTCTAAAATGGCAAAAAAAAAATACTCCGATGCCTTCCTGTCTCTGCCCAGAGAACAGTGATTCAGGCACTGATTATCTCCAGGCTGGAATGCAGCAACATTCACTTGAGTGGCCTCAAGTAGTTCAGAATGTGGCCGCAAAACTTCTACTCCACCACCTAAATATCCGTCTACAACCAGACTTCTTCAAGATCTCCATGGGCTTCCAGTTGAGAAGTGAATCTACTTCAAAGCCATGTGCTATATGCATAAACCTATGTCAAATACAGGTTCCCATTATCTCAGATCTTTGGTGTTCTCATTCAAGCCAAATCGACCTCTGTGCTCCAGCAATTCCAGTTTTTCCACATTCTCCTAAGTGAAGAGAACCCATCAAGAGGGTCGGGCCTTTTCCTACCTGGGTCTCATCAGTGGAACTTGTTATCACCTTCTAACAAGATCTCTGTGTTTCGTAAGTTGTTAAAGACCTGGCTGTTCTGAATCTGTGTGCAGTTTTAGTTTTACTTGATTTACCCTGACAGACTCACGCTGGGAAACCCTTTGGGTAGCTATGTGCTTTATAAAACTCCAGTCATAATAATTTGTCAAATTCATCAGTCCAGTCTCCGTTTCAGCCTTAGCTTGCTTTTTGTGAGTCATAAAAAATGGGTGAAATGTCTAGATATTATAACCCAAACGGAGGAGTGGTTTTGATTTTAGCAGTTTAAAAAAAATCTGTACGAGTTCAAGGTTCTGCTTATTGTTAATTTTATAGTTGTTATATTGGTTATGAGTTTACTGTGTTCTGCTATGTCCCTTCACAATTTCAAGAGGTCATCACGTTTTTCTGTGTCGAAGTGTTGGTTTTATAAAAACTACTTAATTTCAAAAACACTCATTTTTGCAGTGGCATGCCATTGGTTCCTTGTATGGTGCTCATTGTTGCTATTATCCATAACAGAGCACTGTCTTCGTGTTACCCACCCTTTCGCTGCTTTTGTTTTTTTTTTTGTTATTAAAACTTTGCAAACATAGCAGCCAAGATCCACATGGTCCTGTGCCAGTCCATACAGCTAGGTTTACAAATATGGCTTCTAAGCTTCAGGCATCTGTTAGTCTCCTTCCAAAACTGTCAAGACCTTTTGAGACCTGATACAGGCTTTTGTGGCTGTTTTCTTATTCCTGGTGATTGCAGAAGTCATGTAAAGTCAGTAAAGATGGACATTACTTTCATCCGTTAAGAGTGCTGAGGTCACGGGGGACTTCTGTGATCTGAAACTATGTTAACTTGCTTATGGAAATGGCAATCGATACCTTGTGTGGGGCTCAGCTCACTGAAAACCACCACAGCACTTTGACACATGCTACCTGTCATTCCGGCATCATTGGCTCAAGCAGCAAGCAAACATTGTCTCAGAGACCAAATACTATGGTCTGTGGTGGGCCTGAGGGCCTCATTGATACCAGCATGGTGAGAGTAGGGCATTGGGAGGGGTTACGGATGCCCAGTGGGCATACGTTAAGCAAAGCAATTGTAGAAGTTTTTTTTAATGTGTACATTTTGAGTGACAAATTGTTTGTGCAACTTAATGATTTGTTTGTGGTCGTAATTGATGAGCTTGAAACAACTTAATTATATACGTTAAAAGTGTAATTAATAATGTAGTGTAGTTATGCCACATTTTCGTGTGAGGTTCCATTTTATTAGACTGGATGACGTTTTTTGTGTTCTGTTCATCTCGCGCCTGATCATTCTCTCCCCCAGCCTTTCTTCCATTGAGTGACCCCTGCAAGTCTTCTCTTCCCTCAGTTTACATTGTGCACAGAGGGCCTTGACATAAATGCTTATTGTCCTTAGAAAGCTTGTATTGTGAATGAAACCTTCCACCATCCGCTGTGTGTATCATTTTGAAAGATTTCCGCTGAAAGTTCTGATGTAGGCCTGTAGAAAAAACCTAATTGTGTGAGCTTTTGTTCGATAAATGTTTTATATTGTATTATACTTCTCCGGAGTGCAGTTGCTGAGAAGGCAAACAGAAGATTTCCTTTTACCTTAACAAATAGGATAGTGCTAAGAGTTTTAATTATTAGGGTGTTGCTTTTTGTTTTGCCAATGTGAGCTAACCATGATCATGCTACACTGAATCTACCGTTTTGCTAATTCTTTACATATATGTAGAATGTTTATAAACGCACCTTATTTTGAAGGTTTGGAGGAGACTTATAATTTTCTTTCCAAGACTCTGTCCAATTTACTTGAGGTGTTCATTTTCCCTTAGAATACTATCCGTAGTCTTTAGATGTTTGACACTTTGAATATGGGGGATTTTACTGCTTAAATATGTATTCTTTTTCTGATTTTTCTGTGCACTTTTCTGTATCGCTTATATTGAGAATTCTGTAATAAACCGTTTAAACTTATTTTTGATTTAGGACTCCGTTACTGAGTGGTCCCAGTATCTATTTGATGTTTACTCTGCTAATCTGTAGGTTTAATATTGGGTAATGTGGTGTCCTTTACTGAAAGATCAAAACAGCAGGACCGAACGGCTTAGGGGAAAAATCGGGATGTGTAAAACATTGGGGTTTAGTAAATTATTGGGGTTAAGCACCAACACATTTATGCTGTGTGCCCTCTTAATTAAGCCCTCCGTCTCTAGTCTAGTCGTAGATCTGATAATATTATTATGCTGTGCCCTTTACTGCACCTTGGGGTAAGCCTTCTCTGCTGGCTATTGCTACCTTGGGTGGAGAGTCAAGTGTACAAAGGAAGTAACTTGATTATTGAATGGCAATAAATTAGAATTGCACAATTTGAAAACAGAAAACATTGAATCAATCCTGGCTTCTCTGCTTCACCATATAGTGTAATCCTAGGCAATTGTTTTATTTCACTTCCCCTCTTTTATCTTCATTATCACATGAGAGCATCTTGAAATACATGAGTTCAGGATGTGCCCTGCACAAAACCTTATGTCTGATTTAATAAACTATGATTTTATACACCTGTAAAAACAACTCGGGCCACCCAGATGGGTACATCTGACAATTTGCTTCCCTCTTAGTTCAATATTGGCGTTATCAGGGTAAGTGTCCACATTAATGTTTCTAGTTCATTTTTTTAAAGCTCACTTTTAAAACATACTTCTCAATGTACTGCTATATTCTGATGTACTAAGGCGAAATGCTTCTGTACGTTAATGAAATGCATGTTTTTGAAATTTAAAGAAACGTTATCATATTTTTACATGAGTGTTACAAGAGGTCTTTAAAAATGAAGAGCTTCCTAAAGTTGAGTGGTGTTTCTTTTCTGTTACTTCACTTAGACAGCAGATAAATGCCTACCTTTTTACTGGCCATCTTTCTGAATGTTAGTGCTCTGTCTAGTAAACTGCAGCCCAAGGCTACAGTTAACCAGGGGACTCATGTGAAGATCAGGAGGGCCACAATCGCCTGGGCCGTACTTTAGTATCACTGGTGCTGAAGATGAGCCAGTGGATAAACTCTTGTGTTTGAGTTCGTTTTGGCATCCAGTTGTGTCTGATAGCTTCTCCTAGTGGATTCCACAGCTGCAGATAAATACCCTTGCCAGATTATTTATTCAATATTTCCTCTCCATATTTGTTGTGTTACTTCTAGCGAGCCAGTCTCCCAACATGTTGTACCAGTGCTGCGCCTCTCACTTCTGCCCGTTCTGTCGGCGCTGGATCTGCAAGGCTGTATGATTCTGTGCTTTAGCATTACACGACATTCTGGATCCCTTATTAGTCGTGTGTTCTGACCATTACCGAGATTATACAGTGGACAAGTACAAAAACGAATTTGTGCTTAACAATTTATGATTAATTAATAACGCAGGGATTTCTAAAAGAAAACTGCAGTATATTTGAAGGGTCCGAATCGAAAGCAAGGCATCGTGCTTCTTATAGTGCCAAAATCCTAGATCTCCGGATTGGCCCTGTAGACATACTTTGTCAGAGATCATCAGAAGTTTATTTTACGCACTACATGTGCAGTTTGCAATTCGCAACCTAGTACGAAAAAAAATTACATGGAGAGCAAAACAAATCGAGAGACATCAGAGAGCTTAACATAAAACATTGACTTTGTGTATCTCATTCTGTAATGGCACATTACACAGTGAGCTGTACATTCATGTTAGTGTACTCAGACATTTACATATCTCGCACAACATTCTAAATGTACTCTGCACACATTACATATGAGACGAAGTGCACTATACCTACATCAGAGAGCAGGCTTTAAATATCTCTCATCACTCTGCGAGCTCACAGTGCCCGGCCACCGCCATCAGCAGTGTTCATAGAAACACGATGTCCTCTGCATTCCTATTTTTGTTTGCTACGATGTGCTTGCTATATGTCTGGAAGAAGCACCGGGAATGACGCAAAATCACTCCATTAGTGGGTTCTAAGAAAGGGATAGTTTTGTTGCTTTTTTTCCCTTGCAGGCTGAGCTGGTGGTGGTCCAAGGTCAGAATGTGCTGACAGTGAACTGCCCAGCTCTCGGTCTTAATGCAGAAGTGTTCTTGTGAAGAGATAACATTATTTACCACAGTCCATGGCAGTTTATTCTGGAATGTGAACTCAGCATTTTCCAAAGTGTTGCTTGCTGTCTGCTGAGCTAAGACAATGCTCGTGGTGTAGCGCAGAGATCTAGATGCCCGCTAATAATGGTGCAGCAGATGCAGTAGCATCGAGCCCATGGATGTGAGCGGCACATGGCACCGCAGTTGCAACTGTTTTTACTACCAAACTGAAAATTGGGATTGAGGTGATCTTTCCTTGCTTGTATTCTAGCCAGAGGCACCCTTGCTACCCCATCGCAGGGTTGTTTGAGTCTCCTGTACCAACAGGGTCCATCCAGAACAGACTGTTGAACACATCATGTACTCCGTGAAGTGAGTGTTGTTAGACTGCCTATGTATCTCAGCAAAGATGCGAGGCCTTGTCCCATACGGCCTTGTGGTTTTCCATCTGCTCTTCGTCTTCAAGAATAACTGCAATTAGTGAGCATTAAACATGTTTGTAGACATTGTAGGTTACGTAGAGCTCTGTTGCCACCTCCAGTAGGAATCACTGGTGCCCGCAAGCTTGAGACTTTTACTGCCTCTGAGCCATCCAGCCCTGGATGGCTACCTGCTTTTTTATGCAGAACTCTTCTAAAATAGAAATACTGTACTTCCATGCTAACATACAACATACTCACACCACATAAAACACTCATCCCGACACTACTGGGCTACATTTCAGCTTTATTATCAGTGCAGAGTCCTTCATAATGACCACAACTACTGCTGCTAAATACCATCTTCAAAATGCACCCCGACAGCCACTTTCAAAGTGCCAGTACTTTGATCAGTTCACTATTCCCTCAGCAAGCCTGACTATTGCAGTAGGTTATAAGTGCCCCCCTGCATTCATTCTACCCACTGTGTAAGGTAATGCATTTCACCACTAGAACTCTCTAGAACCTAAATAAATACTTCACTACCTCTCCCTGTCATCACCAGGCTAAAAGACTATCTTCTAACAAGCATTGGCAAAGCCAGTTGGTCTCAGCAATGTGAGAGTTATTGGCTCTGACATTTTTAATGTCTTTTAGCCAAGAGCACACAATGTAAGTGTGTAAGTAAGTTGTTGGCATGGTACAGAAGTGGCTTTCTTCTCTATAAAACATGCCTTGACCTAAAAAAGGGATGCCAGAGAGTGTAAAAATATAGTTGTAGCATTGTAACAGTAAGCAGACTGTGGCGTAGTTCTATGTGTGCCACACAAAGTAGCCGATTTTGAGTGCAGGATTGCTCTGCATACTGAGGTGGAGCGGTCGGTGTGGGGGTGGGTGGGGAGGGGGGTGTTGTGTGTGTGTGTGTGTGTGTTTAATTCTTGTTCATTCTTTAAGGTGTGAACATTGTGGTGCCGGCCACTGGCTGCTGTTCGTGTCTCCTTTCAGAACTGTGATGTCATTTTGTGAAAGGATGGCATGCTTGTGCTATTTATACGAACTGCATCTCCCCCACCTAGTGAATAAAGAGTACACACACTTCCTCCCCCGGGAATCTGATGCAAATAAAAGAATAAAAAAAGGGTATGTGCAGTATTGTGTCCTAAATGTTAGAGAGCTGCAATCAGCACTCATGTTTCAGTCATCTGTTTCCAGTAAATACAGTAATGTAATTAATCAACAGCCTTTGCTTCAGGCACCAATTAACACTGATGTCCTCAAACCAGTTCTGATTTTCGAGGCTAAGCATATACTTCACCTCTAATAGATATGGTAGTTCCTCATAAAAAGCATAAAGGTTGCTTTGCCAACATTTGGCAGCCGCCAACTACGGTGTTTTTTTTAGTGCTTTTGCAGGTCTTCAGGAGAAATTTAAGTTTGAGATACAATTGTAGCGCTTATCAGCTGTGTGTTGCATTTTGAGGAAAACTAGAGAATTAATCTAGGAATGCAAAAAAAACACTCACAGCATTCTCAGTTGTATGCACGATTTAAAAGTTACTTTCATAACTATCTTTTCAAAAACGTTTTTTGTGTGTATGGAAACAGAGCTTATCTTCCCTTTGTGTTTAATACTCCATGTATTTTCAACTGCATGTGCAACCTTGCCAGTTATCCGACACATGTTCTATATAGTGATTTGTAAAGTGCTGCAATAGGATTGCGGCACTAGAGAAAAGTCATCCTGTATACTGGTGGCAGGTGGGGGTGGAGGGGTCTTGTGGGGATCTCATGTAACAGTGAAAAGGGACACTAGAGACAGGGGCAGAACAAAGTGTGGAGGAAATGTATATGGGAGCAGATGAGAAGAAATAGGAGGGGTAGGCATGATGAAGGGAGTGGCAAAGTGTGAGTGGCAAAGTGTTGAAAGACCAACCGTCCTCTCACTTTGAAATCTGAGAAAGAAAAGTAAAAATCTGCCCTCGGAATACAGTGTCCGACATTTGACCTCCGTTTTTGAACATACAGCAAATGTGACAAGATTTACTAGTATGTTTGAAAGAAAAAGAAAAAGAAAAACACTTCCTAAAATGGGAACATTGGATGGATAGTAGTAATTGGTCCATGCTCTTGAAGATGGCTAAACAAAGGAAGAGGCATGCTGCTTGCATGCCATGGACAAATGGAGAGAAAGAATATGAGACTTACAATGGAGCTAGCAAATGGGAAGCCTGTGGGCGGGCTGAAGAAAAGCCCACAAAGTATATACAACACTCTCTGAGACAGTGTGTGCGCAGTGTGGCAAAGACCTAAAAACAAGGCCCTTTATAACCTACTTGCTCATGTCTTGAAAACTAAACTGTTTACTTATGTCTAATTCGGTAGTCAAAATCTTTCCCAGATACTTATGTCCTTGCAATCCTCACTCTGAAAACAAAAATATTTTAGTTACACCCAAACCTTTTGTTTTGTGACATCAAAGTTTTTGTCTGTTGACTTGTTTGGTGCCCACACTGAGTTCACTTCCATTGAATTCATCTTCCCCCACCTCCCAGTTTTAAGGTTACTATAAAATAACTTGTCAAACAAGAGCAAATTATTCCTCTAACTCAACCTAGTTCCAACCCTGCTCCACACACTGCCAAGTCCTTTGTCGACAATTTCTCAGTGTAAACGTGCTTACTATAAGCTAAATAATGTACGCGATATTTTGTATGCAGTCATTCCAGTGCTTAATTTGAGCAAGTGGGGCCCATGGACACTTATATTTGGGGGCTGGCAGTTTTTTTTTTTTTTTAATAATCAAGCTTTGACCCAGGACAAGAGAACGCAAGGCAGAAAAGGGGGACAGAAGGAGGAAGATAAATATGGAAAAATTAGGGGAATGCATTTTCCCAAGTAATATGCTTTGAAACACAGGCAATTTTAGTGGAGAGACAGGTAAAATAAAGATATTTTTGACTTCAAAAATCTGGAGTCTTCCTCAGTTGGGTTTGTTGGCATGTACACAACAGTGTCTTGGGAAACGCAGACATCAACAAGAACCTGCAACAGTGAGAAATGGAGAAGGAAATGTCAGTTGGCAGATGAAAGTAGCATGACGTGGAATCAAGACTAAACAGTGTTAATATTTGAGAGACTGCATTAAGTAGTGCAGGCTTGGGGCTTCTTAGAAACACTTTTGGCCCCACAACTTATTATTTTGCAAATTAAGCCCTGGATGCTGTGCATCACCCCACACAACCATCAGAAATACCCTTTTGTGTTCGTTATTCATCAACTTCTTTATTTCTTTGAGCTGTGTACTGTAAAACAATGTTGCTATGTGTAGCATGTATTGCGGGAATGTTCTTGTTGTTCTTCCAATATATTTAAACTCCTCTTAGAGGATAGGACAACACATTAGGTATAGGTATTCTTTCGAGAGCAAAATTAGCATATTCAGTTCAATATATCAAATAAAAGTTTCTTGCAAAGTTCAAAAAATCGTTCACTAAATCGTATATGGCACCGAATAAGAAATCTTTCCAGAAATAAGCAGAGTAGACCTGGTGTTGCTGAGGACAGGATGGGTCTGCTTTCAGTCTTGCAAATCTTAAGATTAGTGTGAGTCAATTATCAAAAGTTATATGCAAAATTAGTCTTAACCACTGTAACGAAGTACATGTTTTTAAAAATGCATCTGTGTTTTACAGAAAAACCTTAATGTAAGAGAATTAGAGCACTCCGTTTGCTTGTTAAGAACATTTCCCCCCACCCCCAAATTAGCACATTATTTCAAAAGAAACCATGTGCCTCGAGAGGCAATAAAATAGATTAATAAGACAATATAAGATCACAGAAACTAACGAGGACCTTGCTGTCTGGTTGCAGATTAGCAATGCAAATTCTAATTTTCTTATAATTTAAACTAGAAAGTGGATAAAAAGAGAAAAATATTGTTTCTCCTGTAATTCATGTTCATACTACGTTAGCACAGCGTTACTTCTGTTTTAGGTTGAACCAAGAACATACAGATTTTGGAGCCCGCGCATTGCATCTCATTCCTGTCACTCTCATGTGCCTGCTTCTTATTTGTGTCCAAGGTTGGCAAGCTTGTGTTTGTCTCTCCAATTGAGCATAGCCTCTTTTAATTGCTAGCCACCATGCTTGCTTTTCAAGCACTAGTTTTTTCTTATTGGTTAATGCTTCATCATAGTCGATGTATTTTACAGCTATCTCCCTTGTCTACTTGTATGCACACCATGTTGCTGTCTGTTGCCTGTGTGCTTTCTCCTTGCACTAATCCATATTGCTCTCGCTCTAGTATCCCCACCCCCTGTTGATTTCCTATCCGTGTCCTTCGGTCCCGCCCGCTCTGCGTTGCTTTCTCGCTCATTGAGTCTCCCTGCCATCCTCACCCTCTGTGTTGCATCTGTCCCGTTGCCTTTCATGTCACTTTGCCCGCATGTCCCTTTTGTTGCTTACCCTGCCCGTGCCCCCTGTGTTTTTCCACCCGTGCCCTCTGTCTTGCTCTCCACCCACACTTAAAAAGCACTTTCACACATTACTTAAGTTTTGTTTGCGTATCCAACATGGATCAGCAGAAAAACACAGCTATTTCATTTTGTAGGCATGTGCATGCCTGATACGCTCTGGGACTTTTGACTAATTTAGCCGTGCTGGGAAGCTTTGGGGATGATGTACTGCATGGCTGAAAACCTTTGACAAAGCAAATAGATATCAACTTTTATATTTATGGCTTTGCCAATGTTAATTCCTAAATGTTGCGTGTTGTTTTCCATTTTCATTGGAAAAAGGGGACAGTATTGTGAGTTATATATGGCTCATTCTTCATTTGAGCCCCAGAGTGGTGCCAACTTAAGACCTATGGCCCACACCTGTCTTGGTTAAGATATAAATGCTTGTACTATGGCCCAGTTCTCTCTGTGTTGACCCTGACATTTTGTCATGGCACCAAGCCGAACGTCAGCCCCTGGAAAATACTCACTTAACTGCAATCTAATATATGCACTCAAGTCTACGAACGTGTGTCCAGTCTTCTTTGACATACTACAGAATTGCTTTGCAACAGATATTTGAATGGAACTAACGTGAGCTGGATCTTTTATCTTTATGCTCCTTTATTCCAGTGCAACTTACTGTGACGAAGGGCATGTTACCATAAAGCTGAGAGGAGGCTGTATCCTTATAAGTTACCCACAGACGTGATGTCAGGGCAGTAAAACACACGGCATTAGTGGTCACTTCGGTGATGCCCGCATTGGCCCCTCAGCCCATAGTTCACGCCCTTTTATTCCCTTAACCAGAGTCTCCTCTAAGCCAACCAAATGAGCCTCAAACAGTGGGGACGACCTAATACGCACCACTATTCGATGTGACGAACCAGGTGTTGTTTATGTACAACAAATGCTACACTCTTGAGATAGTGGTGGTTGTCATGTACAATGTGGATGGCCAATGATGATATTCTCCTAATTCACTCCATTTCTCCGTAGGCCATCAGCAACTGGGACATTATCTTCATGTGCTTTACAACCAAGGGCTGGAAATAGTTGGTTATTTCTACTTCATGAGAAGTGGGTCCATTGCTCGTCCTTAACTTCTGCAACAGTCCATGAGTGGCGGTTACCTTTTCAAGCTGCGGGATCACCTCATTGGCAGAGGTACTGCTTGTGACCTGCACTTCGGGATACTTGGAAAAGTCACCAACTAAAACCATTCTGTAATTAGGAAGACTAACAAAGCCGCACTCACCCTGTTCCAGGATGCACACGGATTTCTTGTGTGATGACAGGAACCAGAGATTCGGGGTTCACAACTGCTTGGCACATCAGGCATGGCTTGATTTCTCCCTTACGACTTTACTCTGATTTTAACTTTTCATCTTCGCTATCCCCTGATGCCCTGTGTGGATGAGCCTGCCAGACCGCTTGCATGATGAGAGTTTCTGAGATTACCGGTCGATGTCCCCGGCTGGTAAGCATCCCTCCTCTGGCAACGTTAGCTTTTGTCTGTTTGTCTCACTTTGTAGGATATGGTTAGGATTTGCTGCATTGCCGAGGTTTGGTGTGGAACATGAGCTTTTAAAGTGGCTCAGTTCCCTGTATGCACTGCATTTTGGGTCAATTGTATGAAGTCCTCTTCCACCCTGACCCTCTGAATCTTCCTAGAGGTATTGGTAGAGGATGCAACCTCTCAAGCACCAACTTGACATATGTTTCTGTGTCTTTAGGTTGGGTTTCTTCTAGTGTGGAATGGCAACCCCCAGTTGCCTGGACAGATAGCCGAATTTTGGAACCCATGTTTACACTTAACAACAAAGGAAGAGTTTTGCAGGTGAAGATCCCATTTCTCAATCTGGAGAAGTGTCTTTGAGGCAGAGCCTTCAAAGAGCAGTATTAAAGGCTTGTGGTCCGTGTCCACAACAAACTAATAACCATGCAGGTATAGAGGGAAGCGTCTACACCCCAGTGGATGCTGATAGCTTCCATCTTGATTTGTGAGTATCTTTGCTCAGTTCGTGTGAGGGCTCGGCTAGCATAGTCTGTTGGGGCCCACTCACTACAGCCCTGTCTTTCCAACTTGTTCAGTGGGGCTAGCATCCACAAAAAGCTGTGTGTCTTTGTCTGTGTCGAAGTACACCAAAGTGGGGCTGGCAGAGAGGGCTTCTTTAGTGTTCTGGAAGGACGGGTCCAGATGAGATTGAGGTATGTACTTAGGAGACGCTGGCTCTCATCCACTGAACAGGGTGGCATGCTTTATCACTACCCTAAGCTATCCCTTAGAATGGTATACAGCAGAGGTCGGTCTTCAAATGTTCTTTTGCTGTAAACCAAAGCCCCCAGCAAGTTAAATGTTTTCAAATCTGGCCCCACTGGCCCCTCCAAAACGGTAGTGTCAAGAATGAGGAAAAAAGGGTTGTAGGATGGAACGGTGCTTATTAAATCATTTCAGGTGGTACCATTTATTTAGCCCACAACAAGATTTGTAAGTTACAGTTTCACAGATGCGTCAAGGGAGAAAATATATTGAACATAAATATGCATTTGTTCTTAATTTTCTATAAAGAAAATATAAAGATATAATATACAAATAGGATGATGTGTCAAAGTAGGTACCTTGAAATTATTATTATTCATGATTTTTACTTTTGAGCTATTTTTTTCTTTTTCACAACAGTGGGGATAATAACCATGAGCACGAAACCCATTAAAATACACAAGTGACAACATTCAAAATCTGTCTACTCTGGAAGGGTAGAGTTAGAAGAGATTTCTGTATGTCAGAAATACCAAAACTAATAACTTGTTTTTTTTTTACATAGCATTGCATATTAATTTTTTCATTTTTATGCTACGTAAATAAATGGTGCTGACATTACCCTTTTCAGCAATACTGTAGGTATTAACCTTTAAAGGATGCAGGGCTAAGTTATCCATGTCACAATTCAGAATCATGACAAGGGTATCCCAACAGATATCAGTGGTGAGTGTTAACTCACCAGAGCTACCTGCAATGCCGAATGGGATCTTATTACACTGGTGTGGAGGTTTCAAGAACAAGGGATTAAAATGACATGGAAAAAAGGGTCTTGGGCACCACACAAGAAAGTTTTCCCCAGAGAGAATTGTTAATACCGTAGAGAATTGTTAATATATGTTACCAACAACTATTAGATGTGGTGAGGTGTAGCAAGGCCTCTTTAGAATCATTTTCAATATAGTCCTACGTTCAGCCTGACATTTCTAAGCACTGCAACTAACAGATGGAGTGGCATACAAAGAGTCCCTTAGATGCTAACATAAGCAAGGAAAATGGGCCCTCCATCCACTGGTTTAGATGTACTAACAGCCACAAATGGGGTTCAGTATTCCCTTTACACCCTTGCCTCTGCACCTGCTGCACTATTGGTGGCCGTACCCATACACTGATGTTAAAGAGAGAGACCCTCTGTCTTTTTTACTCTACATTGTCAGACCTCTGCTGTCCAGTATAGGTTGACATTTTTTGGTCCACTGCCAAGGTTGTCTGAGATGGATCGTTTAAAAAACAATTGTGCAAAAAGCTCTTTAAACTAATAACAATAAAGCAGATGAGTAGGTTCCAGAGGGGGTAAAAGATAAAGTTTTGGGGGGGAGGGCGGGGGGTGAAGCAACAAAATGAGCAGTGGGAAGCAACATGATAAAACAACATGGAGCGTGGGGGATAAGAACGCAGACAAAAGACAGCAACGCAAGTGCTTGCTGGAGTAGGAAAGCATATGGGCGAGAGAGCAGTGTGGGGCTGTAAAAAAGCAAATGAGGAAGACCACTTGAAAACACGTGCACTTTCACGGAGTAGTTAAGCAAAAAAAAAGTAGTTCCCTTTGAAGCCAGGCAATCAAAGCAATGTTAAAGAGGCTTCGCCCCCTGGGAACGACAAACACAAAATGGAAAGGCTGAAACCTGGAAAGATAGCGACTAGAAAGCAAACACATACGAGAGAAATAAAGCAAGCCAGTGGTACGCAAAGGGCAGCTGTAAAGCCCTGTGAGTTCTTGGTAAGCTCAGTGCTTTAAGTAGGCCGGTACTGAGTACCAGCACTTCTGTGGGTTCTCCCCTAGAGTACTGGAAATTCTGCTATTTGAGTATGGTACTCCTAGTGCCAGCTGGGCTCAAGCTCTGCAGTATGGGTGCATGCAGCGCAAGTGCTGCTGAAACCGCTGCTTTCCCGGTGAATGGTGTCTGCGAGCCTCTGTGACTGCCGATAGTCCACGTACTAGGGTGCCAGATTGCTGCTGCAGCCCTACATTCTAATTAGCAGTACCGCCGTATTATGGCGCTGTAGTCTAAGGGCAAGAGCTTCCGAAATTGAAACTTGTGCGCTGTCAGAGTGTAAGGCTGCATGGCAACCCAACGCTAAAATACACTACTGTTGACAAGTTTGAGTCATATGTGCGTAATGGGTACTTTTTTGCAGTTTTATATAGTGTGAACTTAACCCGTTGGCATTAAAGAGCTTTACATGAGAAACACAAGTTATACACGAAAGCATAACTTTTGGTTTGTTTTGGCAAATCCCAACGTTGATTCAACATCAGGCGATTCTGGGCAAATCACATAATCCCATAAAAAAAACCTAAAAAAAACCTGTGCTTTCGTGTAAAATCTCTGCTTCTTGTATAAAACACTTTAATGCCCTCGGTCCAAGTTCGAACTAAATAACCAGCAAAAAATCATACCAACTAGCTCTGCACAAGCGAGCCGAACTTGGAAGAAGGGCACTAGAGCGCTTTACACTGAAGAAGAAAATACTGATATTGTAAAGATTCATTCATTCATTCATTCAGACTGATATCGTAATTGCCTGCCTCACAGCCAAGCCCCCCCAGGCAGCCCCTAATAGACCCTTAACACCGACCCCAGTCAAATTGGTGAGTACCGGCACTTCCCGCTTTCCATTTAAAGGACTGGGTAAGCCCACAATGTCTTTCACAGTAAGACAGACTCGACCTAATAACCACTGCACCAGCGTGCTGAGGCGAGGCCAGACCAGTTAGTTGTGCCATATCTTATTTTGCTAACTGCTAAGGCTTCTGTAACATTGTAACTAGTAGTTACCAGCCGCTGTTGACGGGGAGGGTTAGCCTCTCCAGCATAGGCATGTTCCCTCAGGCCAATTTACACTCCCACAGGAGTGCAGCAGCGACGTGCGTCCTGCAAGTCTCACGTGTTCGTGCACTGCTCGAGGTTGTGACAGCTCCTTTGTCCCAGGGGTGGGTCGCTTGGGCCGCACCGCCTGTTCCAGGGAGCGGTTGCGGCAGTGTTCAACCGCTCAAATAACCTGTGACCTACTTCTCTCTGCCACACGAAGTGCTCCGCGGTCCCTGGAGAGACGAGCGAAGTGGCGAGACTGTGGGTGGACGAGACGACTTGGCATTCCCCTGCTAAGCATGAAGGCACACCAGGCAGCTGGCAATGTGGCAAAGGTTAGTCTGCGCAGAACGTGCCCCTGGGAAGAGTCGACGTGGCGGAGGAGGCAGGGTGTTGAGTAATGCAAAGGGATGTTGCCCGTGAATAAGAACATGTTTAATGGCAGTGCCAAGTTCTCCTTTCTAAGAGATGACGGAACAAGTGTCTCAGTCTAAAACCCATGTCTGAGTAGTCGTTCACCAAGACACAGAGACTCGTTTTTTTTATGTGCAGAAACCTATCCGTTGGGACCGAAAGAGCCAAGTGGCCAAAAGAAAGTTACTTCAGACTAGCTTACGTGGCTCTGTGCCTGCCTTACAGTTGCCTGCCTTCACTGTTTCTGCCTAAGTTGCCATTAGCAGCTGAATACTTGGGTTAGGTGACTTTGTGGTGGAATGAGCCTGTTGCAGTGATCTCTTTTCTGGATGCTTGGACCAAGGCAGGTTGGCTTAGCTATTAAACTGACGCAGGACAAATAATTAAGACCTTTAAAAGAGTAACGCCAGTTATGGCCCCCGGTTTGGACAGCTGTGGAAAAGGAGGCATATATTTGCTCCAGGCTATTTTCACTGAGTTGATTTTAACCCAGAATGTTCCGCTATTAAGTGCGGTGTGTCTCACGGTGTGCATGTTTTGGATTGAAGGTTGTACCCTGAGGCGGGTTTTTGCTTGTAACCTCCTGTTTCCTGAGTGAGCATTAGGCATCTGGAATAAGGGACCTTGCATCTATTTTTATTCTAAACTGTAGAATGTTGCTGAAAACGCCTACCAGAGACATCTGGTTGCATTGGACTGGGACAAAGTCACAAGTTCAGGCTGACCATGATGGATTGCAGGCTGGCTAAAGGGACAAAGTACCTTAAATCCTGACTGTGGAGCGTTGCGTGGAGCCGATGTAAGGATGTGCTGTGCATACGAAGCAATGCATCAGTTCGGAAATGCGGCAAGGCTGCAGTGCAAGTTCCTGTTGCGTCATCATTGAGGATCCTGTCGACGGGGCTTGCCTTGTGAAGTCCAGTGTCGGGGATGCAGCTGGCGATGCGACTGCTCTGAGGAGCTGCAAGGCTGTGATGCGGAGTCTGGTGTCTGTCGACACTGCGGTTGGGCGTGGGATGCGAGGACCAGGGCCATGGATGCACTATGCTTTTGGGTTGATGTGTCGATTGCAGGGACTGCAGAGGCGATGCAGGTCTTTGCATCCAGCCCAATCCATGTAGCTGTGTGGATGTGTCGGTTCTGTGCAAAGATGAGTCTGTTCTGCCTGGGAATGTGCCCCTCACCAGAGGTGATACATCAATTCTTCTGGTAAGCACCTTCATTCCACTCCCAAAGGTCCAGGGCTGAGGTGGCACTGCTTGGCAGGGTAGACTCAGATGGCAGAGTTCAGATGCAGGTGCAAAGTTGTTGGAAGCTTATGTCCATGATGTGTGAAATCAGGAGTCCAGCCAACTAGCCCTTGGAGTCACTCTGAGTTCTGTGTTCAGGAGGCACAGATCTAGTCCTTCTCACACAGACAAGACGTTAGCAGGCAGCAGGGCAGCATTGCAGGGCACCAGTTCCCTCAGAGCAGCAGTCCAGCAGAGTGTCAGTCCTTATAGCAGCACAGCAGTCCTTCTTCCTGACAGTGTCTACAAGTCCAGAAGTGTGCTGAAGCAGTGCTGTCTGAGGTTCTCCTTTTATATATACATCTGTGCCTTTGAAGTGGGGAGAAACTTCTAGAGGCATGCTTTAGAAGTGCACAGATGCCCTGCTTTCCATGCCCTGGCTCCAGACTACTACAAGGGATATGCAGCCCTTTATGTGGAGACATGACACAACCAGTTCAGGTGTGAGTGAGGCTTGGCCCAGCACCTCCCTCTCATGCTGCCTGTAATGGCCCATTTAGTCACACCTAAGCTCCCATTGTGTGTGACTGCCTGAGAGTAATACATAAAGCCCAACTGGCAACTACAACCAGTCCTAAGACCAGAGACAGGATACTGGCACGAAAGGGATAAGGCAAGAAAATCCCAACTTTGTAAAAGTGGCATTTTCAGAATTGTAACTTAAAATCTGACTTCACCATTAATTGGGATTTTAAATTCAGATTGAAGAGTTACCAAACACGAAGACTTTATCTCTTCACATTTGGAACTTAGACTTCGAAAATGCATTAACGCAACTCCAGAGTTATACTACGGGAGAGATGGGCCTTGCAGTAGTGTAACATATATGTATGAGTTTTTCACTACCAGGACATGTAAAACTTAAAAGAACATGCCTCACTTTTTTAATTACACTGCACCCTGCCCTTGGGGCTGTCTAGGGCCTACCATAGGAATGGCTTATATGTATTAAAAAGGAAGGTTTGGGCCTGGAAAAAGGTTTATTTTGCCAGGTCGATATGGCAAGTAAAGACTGCACATACAGACTCTGCAATTTATATTTTATTGAGTTTTATACAGGTTCAAAGTACAACAATCATCCTGTCTACATCCACTAGCCAGTGAGGAAAAACAGTTAGAGGAACAACAACAGGGAGAGATGACCATGAGGAGAAGCAGGAAAGATGAAAGGCTGGAATGGGTAAGGGAAAGCCAGGAGAGTGAGTAGGGGTACCTTGATAATCCCCAGTGAACAGGAATAGGAAAAACAGTGCGTGAAGGTGGGCGGAAGAAAGGGTGAGTTATAATATGCCTTTGAGCTTGTTAAGGGGTGTAATCTGGGTGCATGAGGCAAAGTCTGCTCCCTAAATTCGTCGAAGAGGAACTGTAAACATGGTCCCCAGATTTTGTCAAACTGTGGTAGTGTATTAGTCCCCACTGCTGTCAATTTCTACATTCTCAGAAATTCCCATAATTTGTGTAGCCAGTCCCTATTCGTTGGTACTGCATCATTGCCCCAGCAGGCTAGGGGGTACTGTTTGGCAACACAGTAATGGCTCACCCCCTTGCTGATTTACAGGGGATATGTTAAGGGGTTCGGAAACCCTAGGAGAATATAACTGAGGAACCTGGGGGTCGGTGTCATACGTCTTGTCCATATCTGATAGGGTGTCCGTCCACAAATGATGTATTTTTGGGGCAATGCCAAATAAGATGTTAGGGCAACTCTAGTTGATGTATTGAACCAGTAATGTGTAATTTTAAGGAGCATTTCCTTGCCAGTGGTGCTGCAGGCAAAGGTGCCAGCTGTGTGTAGGATATCATCCGTTTCGTTGATGGTAAAGATGTGCTCGCATTCTGCCTCCAATCGTCGCTGTGCTGGTGCTGAGATGTTTAGAGGCTTCTTGAGTGGGTGGCACAATCAGTGCAGCAGGCCCACTTCAGCATTTAATTTACAGGCCCTGGGCACATGTAGTGCATTTTAATAGGTACTTGTAAGTAAATTAAATATACCAGTTGGGTATAATCCATTGTTACCACATCTTACAAAAGAGCACAAGCACTTTAGCACTAGTTAGCAGTGATAAAGTGCACAGAATCCTAAGGACAGCAAAAACTGGAGGACTGAAGGCAAAAAGCTAGGGAAAACCATGTTAAGGATGTGGTGTCTAACACCGCTTTCTACATCCCTAAAATTTCACTGAGACCAGCTACGTCATGCCAATGCCCTGGTATTAGGCAAATAACTATTCTGTTTTTGGGAGAGGCAGTGCATTTTTCTGCAGATGTTGTCAGTTAGTGCCTCAAACTCACTAACTACATGTTTTTTCACTTTTTGCATGTATATTTGTGTGCTGACCTACCAGTGTACAGGACGAAGGTTGTGGGCGGTTAGTGAAGGGTTTCACCCAGCTCTGGTGTGTAACTAGGCATCTGGTTATATACTTAGTGTCTATGGTAGGGACAATGGAGATCTAATTTATCCCCTTTGTGAAGGTGGATGAAGCTTCCCCACTTTGGCTGACTTTCCTTGACATTAGTGAAATTGTGACTGCTCTTTCCCCGAAGCCGGTTTTCAGTCCCATGAAGAATGGGGCTTCTGCTTGGATACACGGTCTTGGCTGCCATCGGGGGTGTCTTACCTGCTGATACCCACGGCTGTCTTTAACCGTGAGAAGCAGCTGATAAATATTGCGTCTATATAGCCATGCCTTGTTGATTTCCTGTCGCCTGAAGTCCTGCCCCTTTGAATGGAACCTCGGGACCCTGCTATGTTGGAAGGGCAGGAAGCAGGACAATTTGCCATAAGATTTATCTTCGCCTTTGTTTCTAATCTACTTTTTATTGGCATACCACAGAAGGTTGATTCGGTGGCAACATACAGTGACGTTTATTGAGCACACTGGCCGAAGTGAAAGTATCCTGATGATTAGAACCATTCACTCACCTATAGATCCATCCATTCATCCACCCAGTGAGACATTAGTATGTGAATGTACCCATTCATCTATGCTCCCATTTTATTTCTGCCACAGTCATACTTGTTCATCCATCCACTTACCCTACCCATCAGTCTTCTCACCTGTTATCCCATCTAAGTAGTAACATTGTGACTCGTGCGTCCACCCATTCATACTCATCCATGCATTACTTTACCCACTTACTACTTAATTCCACACACTGTTACGCATTAGTGAAAATAAATTTACACACAATTCAGCCACCCATAACCTTTTACCATCTATCCAGTCACCCAAAAGCCTGGTCTGGTGGCTTAGTGGGACTATGCGTCCACTGTAGGGGCTTGTGTTTGACCTCATGGTCACAGGTTCAAATCCTGGCAGGTCCACTCACCCTTTCATCCAAAATTCTGAGGTCGATAAAATGAGTACCATTGAGTTGGGTAACAAAAAACATCTGTTATTCAGTGCCAAGAGGCCTACGGGTGAACATACGCTTTACAAATACACATGTTATGTTACCCTCATGTGCACTCAATTCCCATCCTCAGGCCTTCATGTATTAATCTGTCTTCTCATAAATGCCTCCATCCCCTCCCATGTATATCCACCTTAGTCACTAGTCAGCATCTATTAATCTCTTCTAAGGCAGTTGGAATTGGACACAGTATTCCATAGGAGGCGTAAGTTATTTTTACACAGTGCTATGGCTCAGTCCTTCAGAAATTAATACACCACTAAGGGATGAGGCTTACAGGGATTTGTGCCAAAGATTTGGAGCTGGGCACAAAACTATTGATGAGGCCTCTAAACTGGTCGCAACACTTTAGATGAGATGTCAATTACTGAACTCAGTACATGGATGCACTTCCTGTACTGGCCCAAACACCTCGGGCCAGGCCCCTAGAAGTGACATCATGTTCCAAATAAGTCCTTTTGGATTTGGACCAAAAAGTGCCAATGTAGACGTCGGAACTGGATACACTTATGCTGATATAGTCTCTTGTACTGGATGGAAAATGCCAAATGTGACCTAAAATTATTAGTAAGCCTTGGTAGCTGGATGCAGTACTACAGATGGTGCTTCTGGCACTTCACACCGTAATCCATATCACCCACTACAACTGGATGTAATCCATATCACCCACTACAACATTGCCTCCAGAACTGAAGAGTGTACTTATTTAAATTCTACTAATCCATCACTAATTCTTGTTGGGTACCGGAGTAGCGTGCTACTCATCGAAAAGCGCTTCGACGCCTCGTCAGGGGTAGTAAGCGCTATATAAATACGATTACAATTACTTCAGATGAAGTTTTACTAGTAATGTGAACGCTGTGTGGTATCAACATTACCTCTCATTCCTATTGGTTAGAACGTTCCCTCTGTATGCCATCATTCATCTTGCTTTCCCAGAAGAGTAGCATCAAAGGATGGGGTGTTTGTGGAGTACACCTAGTACTCCAGTTGGACCACGGGCCCCTGAGTTGGGTCTGCTATGACTGTGTTGGTGTGCCAAGAAGAAAAAAATCAAATAGTGACCTTTACTGTCAGACAGGAAAGAGAGAGAGAATCTGGTGATTGAAATTAACCAAATAACCTGCAATGGATACTGACTACTCTGCTAGTTTTCATATATAAGAGCACTTTAAAATACTTTATTTAAAGATGTACACTGCATAAGCACCTCTTATGATTTATTTTACAGATTTTACGGATTAAATTGTTGCTCTATCTATAATGATGTAGACCAGTGGTTCTCAACCTGTGGTCCGGGGACCCTTGGGGGGGTCTGCAAAACCTCCTTATGGGGTCTGTGACTGCTTAGGAAATTAAATAATATTAACAGATTAGGTTCCCAGCTTTCAGTAATTGCTCAGTGGGTCGTCCCCATATTCCAATTATGACTCAGTGGGGGTCCCCGTGTTCCAGTAATGATAAAGTGGGGGTCCACAGAAGTCAAAAGGTTGGGAACCACTGATGTAGACAACATTTAGGGCTTACATGACTACAGCAGGATTTACATGAAGAGCCTGGGAGCCATTCACCAACTCAATTTTTTGGTACGTTATGTACTAAGATAGCAGTAGAAGCATACTACAAAATGCTGTTCACAAACTGCACTTCCAAATTACTCGTTATTTTTATTTTTTTATTTTTTACAGTAGTACTTTAGAAGCACAGATGATGAACAACATTTTATAGTGCATTTGTAGTACTAACATAGTACTGAGTGAATGCTTGAGAATAGTTTAACCAGTGACAATCGCTCAGGGTAGCGTTCCAATCTTTTATTTTACTTGCACTGCTACTGTACAGTAGAGGCCCGGCTAATGCAAATCAGTACTGACCCTGTTTCTCTTGGAACAGTCCATCCAGAATCTTGGTCATCTTGCACCTCCACCCTACGGCCCTCTCCATTTTTTAGTCTCCACCTCAGAATCTAACTGACTAAACTACACCCCAGTGCTTTCCCTGCACCCTTGTCGTATATGTTCCCCACTTTGAGGTCATATGATAAACGAACTGTAAAAATCTTAATGGTAGAACAATTTTCCGTTGTTGCTGCATGTCTGCTCTCTGTGCACTCGTACCGTAGGGGGGCGTGTGTATGTGTGTGCATGCACGCAGGGCACTCTTATGCTTTTGCTGCCAGTGCTGTTTTGATTGATTCACTCATTCCTGTGTTACGGAATATGGAACGCCAGAAGGAAGACAGGGGAGTTGTAACGGTACACGTCGTCTACGCCAGTGCCGGGTGGCGATCGGCGGGGAGATGCGGTATGCCGAGACACGGGGACAACGAGACACGGAGACACCGAAGTGCATTCCCGCAACCAGGGAGATGCAGTAAGACGTAGAGGAGTGCACTGCCGCACCGCCGAGAGACGCGGAGTCTCCGATGCGTTGAGGAGCACTACCGCGCTTTACTGCAGCCAAAACTCACCGTAGGAAAGGAAAGGAGGAGGTGAAGAGGGGAGGCAAGAAGTGAGATCTCTTTCCCCCCCCCCCCTTTCTCTTAGTCTCCAGATGACAAAGGAGGACACTGGTAGTCTTCTACTACCAGAAAACGTGGGTGTCTCTGAGAGACGAGTGACTCTGTGAAGTGCAGAGAAGAGCAGACCAGAGGGAGCTGGGTGAGAGGAGAGACAAGACGAGGTGAGGCGGGGAAGCGGGGCTGAGCCAGGTGTTGTGGTGCCACTTGCCCTCGCTATAGACATTTCAACAGTAACTATAGTCACTGGTCACCCCTCTGAACCGTGCTGCCTCTGTGGAGTAGATTGTCTTCGTCCCTCGGCCTAGTATCCGGACACTTTCTGTGGAGCGGGGTGGAGAAAGCGTGAGGGCTGGAGAAGAAATCTTGCTAATGCCTGGAGGAACATAGATCCCTGTAGTGCCTATTCATAACTAGCTCTCCCCTCTGGGGCAAAGTCATCGCTCAGACACCGAAGGTGGAAGAAGGAAGGAAGGAAGAAGAAGAGTGAAGGGGAGAGACAGAGGTGGCAGAGATAAGTGTGGAAAAGTGACCTATACACCTGCTGTCTGTCATTGTCTGAGCTTGCGCAGCCTCGTGGTTCAATTTTCCCCCTCTGCTCTCCGCCCCCAGTTTGGAGTCCGTGATCTTGCTCTTTCCATAGACTTGTACCTGTATCTGTCCGCCTAGGCGATAAAGCAGCTGTATTCAGTCAAGTACCCAGTCTATGACCAGGATGATGGCTAAACACTTTCGAAGGAGCAGGACTTTTCTCAATCACGCATGTAAAAAGACCAACTCAAATCCCTTAAGGAATAAGAGCATTCCTCTCCTGCACACAAAAAGTATAAATTCCATCCTGTCTGTTGTCCAAAAGGAGTCACTTGAGTCACCAGTGCTCTTGACAGAGAGAAGGAGGCACCCCCTCCTGTTTTTGAGGGGGGCCCTGGAGACTCAAATACCACCCCAGTAAAACCAAAAGTCCTCTTCAGGGAATGCAACGGTCGAGGTGGGAACCAGAGCGGGAATAGAGGATTTTACTCTCCCAGATATTGACTTGGATTACGCCCAAGGGAAAAGAATCTCTCCCGATAGTCACTTAAAGACTCCTCTGGATATCAACCTCGGTCCCATGGCACCAGGTCTAAGGCTCTTTAGGAGCACTCCCTATGACCTTTCTCTTTCCCCTCAAATGTCTTCTCTGACGCCAGACCTCATGTGCTCTCTGCATCTGCTGAGTGGTCCCCCAGAGCAAAACCTAATATTCTCAGAGTCCTTCAAATGTCTCGAAATAATCTTGTCTTCTATCCTAGAAAAATCAGTTACTAATTATGACCATATACAAGACGTATTATTATCGATATTGAGAACCTTGTTAGATTAAAGGGCCTAAACCCAGGGCAAGTTGGGAAATCAGGTAGGGCTGCTCGGGCTGATCCGCAATCGTCAGTGCGAAAAGTTCTACAACCATTTTTGTGTTCGTCAGCCCCGGGCGTGCCCATGACTCTTCCTACTCAGCTTTCTTTTTCGGAGCAGGTTACACAGGTGGGAAAGCCGCAAAGTCATCGGAATCCTTCATACACTCAGGATCCTTCCACCCAAGAGAGCTTCGTCTATTCCTTGGAAAATCTTTCTTCTAGTTATTTTCCCGCGAGCAACATAGCCCCCATTGACTATGAACCTGCTCTGAAATAAGATGAGGCTATTCCCCAAGTGGCCCCCTATCCCATCTTTTTACCTAAAAATAAACCCCGATTTGCTGTTGGTGGAACATGAGGGGACCCTGGCTAAAAAAGCCTCAAGCAAGAAGTGCTCGGGGGGGAAAAAAGGGAAAACAAATACCAGTAAAGGGGGAAAAACAGAGGAAAAGGAGAATTTCTAAAAAGAACCCAAGAAGGGTTAGGTTCAAGGTTAAGGGCCAAAATGGGTCCTCATCCGAGCAAGAAGAATGGGAATTGACTCTAAGGATGGAGAGCCCCAAGGTGATGAGATCGGCTAGCCGCCTAACTCCAATGGGGTGACCAAAACACTATAACTCCCATGGAGGTGCAAAGTCGCCCCCTAGGAGTCTGTTTTCCATTGTAAAATTACGAGATATCTCCACCTGCAACGCAAATGCAAATATAGCGGCAGTAAATTATATGGCTGATTCCTATAAAGGAGGAGATGAATATATAATGGAGGAAGTATCTCTTGATAGCACAGAGCCTCCAGAATGTTTAGAGTTTTCCGCTTTATTTGATTAAAATGTGATCTTAAATTGCTGTACTTTCATTTCATGCCTCTCAGATATTGCTGAGTTAAAGTTTATTGACAGTTGTGATATCTCCTGCGTTTACCTTGAGCATAGTATTGGAATGGTAAAGACAAAAGCCTGGTTCTTTTCTAAAAACTGTGTTAAATTTGATTTTAGTCCATCGTGAGCAGTTACAGCGCAGAGGTATAGACGTGGTACCAATATGGGGTAAGGAAGCTTCCCGTAACCAGACACAGCCCCATATTACCCATCACGTGAATGGTACCAATCTGCATCAAAGCCCTGTTTATGTTGCTCCTCCCCGGGGAAAAGTTAAAATTTCCGTTGCTTATTGTGAAAGAGTGGTAAAGATTTTTGGAGGATACCTCACCGTATTGTACAGGCACCAAAAAGGAAAACTGGAGTTGGCTGGTGGGAGCTTAAAATAGCACTCTAAACTGCACCTGGGTGAAAGGTATTTCTTCACATCTCTGTTACTAACCAGAGTTTTGTCTTTGTCTCCTGGAATGCAGCAGGCTTAGGGAACACTACAGAGAAATTAGATCTTATCTGTTCACTTCAAGTGGATGCAGTCTGCATTCAGGAGACCTGGAGAGTAGCAGACTTCACCTATCCTGGGTATCTGGTTCTAAGTATAAAGGCTCAGCCATCTAAGAAAGGGCGAGCAAAAGGAGGAATTGCCTTGCTATTGAATAATAAACTTAAATGGGACTATGTTAGCTCGTCTATCTCCTCAAACCTTTTTCAGATTGTGAGAGTGTATCCGACTTCAGAGAATGGCAGAAAAACCTCTCTGTTAATAGTTAATGCTTATATCCCCCCCCAGATAAGGTATTCGATAGTATTTTATGGTCTATGCGTAATCAAATATTAGTAATCTGCTCTAATCCACATGAAAGTGTAGATGAGTTACTAATAATGGGAGATTTAAATTGAAAAACCTCCAATTTATCCCTTTCTACTTTTGGGGACTTAGAGAGGGAAACTGCTTTAAATATCCCACCAACTCTAATTCCCCAGAGAATAAGGACTGATAATAGGGGATATATCTTATTGAAAGGCTTGCGAGAATTATGCTGTATTATTCTAAATGGGCATTTTAGTTCTGATCATCCAGCAGCCTTTACACATAAATCCCCGCAGAGCAGCTCAATAATTGATTATATGCTAGCTTCTTATAATATTGCTCAATTAATAGAGGATATGAGAGTCATGAATACATCCTTTAGTGACCACAAAATACTCATTCTTTTGTTAAAAATGCAGTTTTCCCCTATAGATTCTTGGAATCCCCTGGGCAAAACCATTAGCTCTTGTGGGAAAACAGGTAGACTTTTTAGGATTCCAGCTAAAATGTCCTCTGTAAAAAAAAAAAAAAAACTCTTGAATCTGTAGTGAGAGATGGAATGGAATGTTGATCCCCTAGATCATTTTTCTAAAGTTATTGAATATATAACCTGAAGTGTCAAATATCATCATCCAAAGCCACGATAAAAGAAAGTAAGCCAATCTATTTTACTATTAAATAGAGAAATTAGTAAATTGGTAAGGAGACCGCATGAATGGGAGTCTATAGATGGGAGCAAGAGAATATCTTTATTAAAAAGAAGAAAAGTAGAGTGAAGCTAGGCATAAAGAGGGAAAAGGAGGAACAGATGTGGATAGCAGTGAGGGAAGCAGCGGTGACAAAATAATTCCTGCAAATTTTGGAACACCATTGCTAAAGGCTGTGGAAGGTGTAAATCGTCCAGAGCCCCCCCCCCCCCCAATAGCCGAGGTAGATTAGAAGAATTATATATTGGCTCTATACGCAGAAAACGAGGTGAGAGAGCCATGGGAAATGGATTGGAGTGTAAATAATAAAACTGATGAGAATTGTTGAAGTCCCCCCTCGGTGTCTGAAATTGAAGGGTTCATTAGGACGATGAGGAATTCCGGAGCTATGGGCCCAGATGAGGTCCCAATGGCTTTAATCAAACTTGAACTTCTGCTTTGGGCAAAAATCCTCCATCCAGTTTTCTATGCCTGTTACTTAAAAAGTCCAGACTCCTGGACTGGGAGTGTTATTGTCCCATTACATAAAAAGGGTGTCATTTACTTGCCCATAAATAATCGCCAAATCGCACTACTGTACGCAACTGGCAAGGTATTTGCAAAAAGTATTTAATACATTTATCTTCCAGGGTTGAGGACAATGAAATACTTCCTTTGGAATAAGCAGATTTTAGAAAAGGAGAACATAGCACTTTGGACAATATTCTATTGTTACATACGATAAATGAAAAATATGTCCAGATAAGGGGGGGGGGGGCACAGTATATGGAGTGTTTATTGATTTCTCTACGGCCTTCAATAGAGTGGACAGGAAAATACTGTGGAAAAAACTATGAGCTGGGTGTCCCCCCTCCACCCCCCCAAACCTGCTACGCTTGACTATAGCTTTTCACTCCTCTACGTGGTGTAAAATTATGCTAAGAGGAGAACAGGGCTTGTCTAATAAATTCCCTACAAAAAACATTGACTAAAGCAAGGCTGCTTGTTGGCAACATTGTTATTTTCCTTATATATTCATGATCTGCCTAGTTCTTTGCAAAATGTGGATGTTTTTCACCAAAAATCTGAGAATATCTGTTGTCTTGCCTCCTATGTGCAAATGACATAGTTGTGATTGACCTTACCCCCAAAAGGTTTAAATCAGCAATTGGCGGCATTACATCTATATTCTACACAGCATCATCTACAGATTATTCAATCCAAATCCCAAATTATATGTTTCCTTGGGGGGGGGAACCTGGGTAAGAAAATTAACTTTCGGCCAACCCAAGCTAGGTAAAATACTACTGTTTCTTGGGGAAAACCGGAAAACCTTTTCCTCCTCACTCAGTGACAAAGATCACATGTGCAATAATGTCTTGAAGGCTTTATCTCAAGCACAAGGTTTAGCTGCATTTTTTTACTGCAGTTGGCCGGTGTCATTTCCACCATTTATTAACGGTATATCAAACAAAGATCCCGGCCACTCTCCTGGATGCTCTGGAAGGGACAGAGATCTCCAAATTTAATTTTTTAGATAGGACGGAAGGGCAGATATTAAGACGATTTAGCTGTGTGTAATAACTCAATCTATGTGGCAGCGTTAAGGCTCGAATTTGGTATTAAGAATGTTTTCGTATTGGGCCTTATGGCTGTAGTTAGGAGAGCTTATAGTTTAGCCCACAGTAAGGAGGCTACCTTAAGAAATCTAGCTTTTGTAGACATTTTTAATAGATTGAAAGAAAAATCTATGTTTTTTTAAAATTATAATCTAGCTTTAAAATTGCTTGAGCTAAACCATGATTTGATTCAATCCTCCCTGCCCACTACTTTTAAAACTCTTTTAAAAGAAACGTCCTGGTTGAAAAGTTTCTCCTCTGATTGACAGTTCTGCAGTAATAAAAGGAGACTGACCAGGTTACCTGAATCAGTAATTCTTAAACAATCTCAGCCCTACCTTTCTTGGAATCTTCCCTATGGGATAAGGCGCTTGTACCTTTTGCTAAGATTAGACAGATTGCCCCTTAGAGATCTTACCTCCAAATGGGATGGCTCTGATAATAATTGCGATCTATGTCAAATGGGTGTGCAGAACTGTAAACCTGTTCTATTTATTTGTTTGCCTTTAGCCCCGGACAGGAAAAAATTACTAAAACCTCTTTACCTGCACTTTAATATTTGCTCTGTAGGAGAAGCTTTGGAAGCCCTCTTTAATCCTCCCAATGAACTCTTTTGCTTTAGGATTTTTTTAATTCTTTCAGTCTTTTTTTTTTTTAAACCTCTTCTGAGTGTCCTGTATGGGTGATAAATACGAAGTTTGAAAATGCGCTCTACAGGGAAGATTGGAGATCTTTGAAAAGATCTCCTGGTGTTTTTCTGTTCGCATTTACTGTTAAAGGTCGTTCATCCTGAACTTTTCTATTATTTCAGCTTGAAAGTATATGTTTCACAACTGTTTTATTGTAGAAGATGTTATGGTATGTGAGGGTTCTCTACAAGAAGTCTCCCTATGGTTATATGTCGTACTGTCTGAGGTACTCTATGGCTTTTTCCTCCTAAGAATATTTAATGCTTTACTTTAGAGGCTAATATGAATAACTAGAACAACTTGATCAGTTTTAGACTCGTTACTATGATATTTTATATGAGCAATGTATTCGTATAATTTTTGCACTCATTTTTGATCTTCTGTGGAATTTCTATTTGAATGTTCTTAGGTTGTTTTATGTCTTTTAGGAATTGGTTTAATATTTGTACCTCTTAAGAGTTCCAATTCATGAAATAAATAAACTTGAAACTTGTACCAGTTTTGTGTGTACGAAGCTTGGTAAAATCTTATCACTGTACAAAAGCCAAAACGTTTTTTTTTTTTTTTCTCATTATTTGTTTCCCTTCTACTTGTCTGGCCCGAAGAAAAGTTACACACCGACTTCGCTTCTAATGCTTTTTCCAGAGCTGTGAAGGGTGCCTCTGGTGGCTGTGCTCCTGGCACATTTTGCCGTCTACCCTGGAGTCCTGCAGAAAATTAGGTTTGTTTGCGCAGTGATATGTGGCAGGACTTATTTCACTTTGACACTTGATCTGTCTGTCTGGTAATTAATAGGATGGACCAGTCTTAGATATGGCATCCAGCGGCAGTTGGAAATGAGTCCTATCCTCAGCAATTCTGAGTGCAGTACGGCTGGTGTTGTGAATAGTGAAATAGAGCCAAAGCGACAATCTGGGTTGGACTTGGAGAGAAAATGGGTCCCCCATAAGCGAATGAGAAAACTAAAAAAATAAAAAAAGTGCCCCACATTTGCAAATCTAACCACTTTTAAAGAAATGCTGTATAGATGTTTTGTAAGGTATGCGAGCATTCATGCATTTATTCTAGCTGAAGGCAATGTTTGTGGTAATATCAGGAAAATCAACAGTCACAAGCATTGGCAAAGCCAGTAGGTCTCAACTAAGTGAGAGAAGATGGCTTTGCAGCATGGCTTGTTTTCAGCATGACTAAAAGTGGTGTGGCATACAGTGGCCTGGCATAGGGTAGAGTGGGATAGAGTATAGTGATGTTGTGTGGAGTAGATTGGTATAGAGTGGGGTGGAGTAGAGAGGCATGGAGTGGCGTAGACTAGATTGGTGTAGAGGAGTGCTCTAGAGGGCCATTGTTTGTAGGGGAGTGGCGTAGAGTGGAATGGCGTACTGTGGAGTGGTATACAGTTCCGTAGCGTGGTGCTGTATGGAGTGGTGTGAAGTAGCGTAGAGGGAGTGGCTTATAGTAGTACAGTTGTGGGTTTAAGTAACTAAAGCGTCAATAGAGGAGGTAGATAAGGTAGACTAGGAAGAGCAACGGTGAGGAAGAAAACATGTACTTGGCCTATGCTCTAGGGAAGATGTAACACAAGAAAGAAAGGAATAGAAGTGTACCAGCACTAAGCAATGGTAAGATTGCAATTGAGACTGACAGTGAAAACAAGTAATGGTATCCTGTAGGTGGGTTATAAGCCCATTGAAAGGTAAACAATAAGTCTTCCAGCACAGCACGTGCTGTGTAGGCATGACATACAAAACCGGACTTCTAGACCACAAAACAGGCCCACAAAACTTTGAAAAAACGTCCTACACACGGACCTGTCAGACCAGGCCTTGAGGCACTGCCAGATTGTGCTAGAGGCCAGTCAGACCTTGGCTACAATATAAAAGTGCACCAGGCATCCCATCGTATTGTATGCGTGCTAATGTCTCCCAGAGACTCTTTACTTGTTTGTATGCTTGCTTCCTTTAGTCACTCTGTCCTTAGAGTGACCAGATTTTGAGGAGCAAAAACCGGGACAGGTCAGATATAAAAGAAGGACTAAAGACTTTGCACTCCCTTTTATATCTGGCCTATCCCGTTTTTTGCTTATGCTTTGTGAATGTGTGCCTATACATGGTGTGTTTACACACAGTGCTTTAAATGGGCCGGTACTGTCTGGTACTGAGTACCGGCACTTTTTTATTTTGAGAGGGAGAGTACCGGCACTTCTCAAGAAAAACGCAATACTTTTAATTGGAGAGTACCAGCACTTCTTAGAAACAAGTAGGTATTCTGGCACAGAGTACCTGCACTTCTATTTTTCCATTTCAAGCACGGACGGACACACACACACACACACACACACACACACACACACACACGGACGGACACACACACACACACACACACACACACACACACACACACACACACGGACGGACACACACGGACGGACACACACGGACGGACACACACGGACGGACACACACGGACGGACACACACACACACACGGACACACACACACACACGGACACACACACGGACACACACACGGACACACACACGGACGGACACACACACACACACACACACACACACACACACACACACACACACACGGACGGACACACACGGACGGACACACACGGACGGACACACACACACACACACACGGACACACACACGGACACACACACGGACACACACACACGGACACACACACACGGACACACACACACGGACACACACACGGACACGGACACACGGACACACACACGGACACGGACACACGGACACACGGACACACGGACACACGGACACAGACACAGACACACGGACACGGACACACAGACACAGACACACAGACACGGACGGACACACACACAGACACGGACGGACACACACACACACACACACACACAGACACGGACGGACACACACACACAGACACGGACGGACACACACA